>NC_037679.1:104617571-104678455 GCF_003255815.1 Theropithecus gelada | reverse complement strand
GGGGAGGCGGGGCTCAGGAGGGGAGGCGGGGCTCAGGTGGGGAGGCGGGGCTCAGGACGGGGAGGCGGGGCTCAGGAGGGGAGGCGGGGCTCAGGAGGGGAGGCGGGGCTCAGGACGGGGAGGTGGTAGGCAGGAAACAGAACAACCCCTAGGCCTCCAGAGGAAGAAGGGATCCGGGTAGGGGTCTAAGGGGCACTCTGAGCCTCTGCTAACTGAACTGACTCACTGCTGGTCCTTGCTGCTGCCTTTTCAACCACCCCATCCTTACTCCAAGATGGAAGACATATTGAACATACCATTTATTGAACGTGCCAGGGACATGGTGCTGGGCCCTCTTGATATTTTTATCTCACATAATTCTGTGAGATAGGTGTTATTCCCATTTACAGATAAGGAATCCAGGATGGAGAGAAGTTAGGTATCTTGACCGAGAGACCACTGCTAATTATTTCTGGAACTGGACAGTGAACCCAGGTCCAACTCCAACACACAACCTCTTTTCACAGAGTTGCTGCTAGAATTTTCTTTTAAGCGCTCAAGAGAAATCCTCCCAGCCATTTCACTGGATCTTAAATAACATGTATTTTCTCTGATTATAAGTCATACACGCTAGTTGTTGGAAATGTGGAAAATACAAAATATAAAGAAGAAAATATAAATGGGACTTCATCATGTAGCATTAACTGATGTTAGTATTTTAGTGTGCAGCCTCCCAATGTTTTATTTTTCTCTGCGTTGGGTTTTACATCCTCCCCACGCCAATCAAAAAAAAAAAAAGAAAGAAAAAAGATTTTGTAATCTGCATTTCCCACTTGGGCGAGGCGTACTGCGTCCCTTTACAGGGGCTCCTACCCTAACCAGTCCCTCCCGGGCCATCCGCCCTGGTGGCCCACGTGGCTCGCCTCGTCGCCGCTAGGCAGCAGCACGGCAGGGGCTCTGCCCAGGCCTCCACGTGGGGTACCCTGGAGGAAGGGGCGCCCTTCTGAGAACGCTGCGGGGAGAGCCCTGCATTAGCATAGCTGGAGCATCTCCGCGTCGCCTGCCTCTTTCCATCGGCTGTGGTGGGGCCTGAAGCATGATCAATGGACCAGCCAGTGTTTACCCAGCGATTACGGAGCAATTAAATTCTGAATCGATACAGTTTGGTCTTCAAACAGCTGGGCTGGGGCGCCGCGGCCTCACGTGCCTGCTCCAGGAGTGGCATCCAGGCTGCTGAGAAACCGGCACCACCCACGGGTGGCAGCGTGGGTCGGTCGGGCGGTACAGCTGCGTCCTCTTTCCCTAGAAAAGGGCAGAAGAGCCCTCGGCTTCCCCCAGAGGCCCTGTGGGGCAGGCCCACCCTGCCTGCCTGGCCCAAGCCCCGGGTCTCTGCCTCCCGCCCCGGGAACGCCATGGCGGCAAGGGAGGTTAAGGGAAGTTTTCTTTGCCTCCTTCAGGGTTCACTGGTTGGTTGGGAGAGGACTTTGGAGAGGTTGGGATGGGGTGAAAATCCCCACAAGGCCCCTGCAGTGGCGGGAGCATCTTGCCTGCTGGCGGGGCAAGCTGGGGGGCGGGAACCCTGGGGTTTGAAGACTGGGCTCTGGGGCGGGATGGAGCGCACCTGCACAGAGGAGCATCCTGGGGAGAGGGGGCTTGCTCCTGTGGTTTGGGCTTTGAGAGCAGGCGTGCTCATGGGTGGCTGAGGAGCTGTGTAGTTAGAGCAGAATCCAGCCGGCCTGGGCTCCATGCCCAGGAAGATGGCCGAATTCCGACCTGGAGCTACAGGAATCTGCCCTAAGGAACTGTGTGACCTGTCACTTTACCACCCTGTGCATTTTTGTCCCATTTGTGTCTTCCTCGCCAGATTCAGGAGGCATAAAAAACAAAATAGAGGTGAAAGTACTTTGAGACTTTGGCGGGGGGGAGCGGTATTAAAATATCCCAGAGAGTATTAGGAAGGTTTTGTCTTGTCATTGACTTTTGACTTTGTGTTCAGAGGACTCTCCTCAGCTGGGATGTGAAACTCCTGTTCGGAGTCAACTATTTGCCCAGGCCAATTTCCTTTTGTAATTTTCCCTGCCAGGCCTTGAGGCCTTGAGCCATCCTCTGAGACCGACCCCTTCACGTGACCTAGGCTGTCGCCAGAGGGTGCTTGGGAAACCTGTCGAAGATGCTGTGCTGGGCTGCCCCCAAAGAGCTGCTCATTAAGGCAGACCACTTTTTGTCAGCAGCATGTTTAGAGATGATTGCAGGAGAGGTCCTGCTAACTCCGTGTCTGTTTTGTGTCTCCCACCCATGAGGGAGAGGAAGCAAATATGTCCTGAGTGCTTGCTATGTGCTATGCAAGAATTATCTTGTTTAACCCCTAATAGAAGCTGGTGAAATATTATTCCCATTTTACAGCCAAGGAAACTGAGGATCAGAGACAACAAATGCCTTGACCAGGGGCCGTGTAGCTGGTGAAGAGCAAAGCTAGGTTTTGAACCAGGTGCTTGTCAGTTGCTCCTGTAACCACCAGGGCAGGAGGCAGGTGTTGTCAACTATGGGAAGTGAAGGTGAGGCAGGGAGGTGAACAGCTGCTTCCCACGTCCCCAGCCACAGCCAGTGGGTGACTGAGAGCGCACAGGTTATTGTTCAGGGCCTCAAAAGGCCCGGCCTCTCTTCCCTGCCCCTTTGCCCTGCCCCTTGAGGCTGAGTGTAGACTCCAGGTGCCATCAGGTAAATGCACCAGAGCAACCAAACTGAAGAGAGGAGTGACCCAGAGAACATTTTTAGGGACAGAAACAGCAACAACAACAATGCTAGGCTTTATTAGTTAAGGAAATACACCTAACTAAAGATAATACTTCCAGAACAAGTGAAAGATGCCACGAGGAACATCTAAGCTTTCTCTAGCCCAGGGTATTCAGTAATGCAGTTTTATCCCGTTTCCTGGGAAATGTGTTCTTATTTCATTTACTGGAAGCTTCTTGTTGGAATCTTTTTGGATCTCCTTTTCTCACTCCCAGGGAGAGTAACCTCTGTAGGAGTAGAGACTTTTCTAATCCCACTATTTCCTGTGCTTTTGTTTTATTTTCTCTTCTGAAAGTTCTTTACTATTCACTTATCTTTTGCCCAATTATATGAACATAAAAATGATTTTGTACCTGATGTACTTGATGTATGACAAAAGGAGTTTTTAATTTGCTTCATCAAACCAAAAATGAGGAAATAATCTATAGCAAGAGTGATTTGATCAGATATGGCATTCTTAAGACTTTTTACTGCCTTTGAGCAACCATGGAATGGCTTAAGAAAGGAGGTTTTAGAGATTTCTTTTGTTATGATTGAAAAAGCGAAACAGGAAGGACAGCTGCCTGTGAAGAAGGAATGGAGCGTGTTGCTGTCTCCAGCAGGGAGACTTTCCATGATTCCCCTTAGCGCCCTCCAGTTAAAGTGGCTCCCGTTGTCTGAATCAATATTTTCTACCAGGCCAAATCTGGGTATAATTTGTTCTAAGATTATTTTGACCACATCTCCGGCAATGGCAGCTGGGAGGGGAAGGCCTCCACCCTGGGGAGGTGGTCCACCATTACCAGCAGATACTTTACTCTCCCTGTGTTGGACATTTCTGTAAAATCTACTTGAATGCTTTGAAATGGCCTTAACCCAGGAGGTCTCCCTCCGGTAGTCTGTTTTCTAACCACCTTTTTGTTTATTCTCTGGTAGGTCACATAACAGCCACACACTTGTTTAACAAGCGTATAAATCCCAGTACACCCATAATTCTTGAGTATCGCATCACACACGGCCTGGAGACCCCAGTGACTTCCCTTACGGGGTGTGGATATCAGTTCTGTCCTTACGAGTTTGCTTATCATTTTGGTCCTGTCAGGGAGCACCCACCTCCCATTCTCAGTTTGGCCCTGTCTTGCACAGCTCTTCCTCCTCCTCTTTAGAAAACTGGGGTTTTAATACCACCTTAGGGATGTCTGGGATTAGGCCAAAGAGTGTAACTTCTTCCTCCAGGGAGGCTGCTTAGCAGCTTTGTCCACAAGCCTGTTCCCTGCAGCGCCTGTAGTGTTTCCTTTCTGATGGCCGTTTACAGGAACTCTGGCTGCCTCTGCTGGAAGCAGGAGGCTTTTTAAGACTTGTTTGACCAGTTTCCCATATACCAATTATCTCCACCTGCTATTCATTAGGCCCTACTTTGTCCAGATCTTTCCAAAGGTGTATACTACTCCATAGGCATATCTGGAATTAGCATATACATGAGCTTCAGGGCTTGGTTAAGAGCAGATAATTCACAGGTTTGGGCCGACCAGTTATTGGGTAATCTACCTTTTTCTCATAAGGTTTGTTTGTTTCCATCAATGACAGCCTAGACATTGTGTCTTTTACCATCTATCACTCGGGATGGCCCAACCACAAACAGCCTCATTCCATCAAGTAGTAAAGAAATTCAGTGGAATTTAAGTTCTGGTCTAACTTTAGTTTGATATTCTATAATATCTAAACAGTTATGGTCTCATACCTTCTTATTCTCCTCTCATTTCCCTAAGAAACTGGCTGGAGTTCGTTTAGGCACCTCTCCAGGGCCCACTGACCTCAGGAGGAACTTGAGGAGGCAAGGGACTGACCAGCTGGCCTTTCAGGGTGCCTTCGACTGGGCTCTGCTGGGTCTGGCTCTGGACCAAGAGCTGCTGGTTTGAAGAGCTGCCAGCCTATGGCGCCTTCCCTGATGGGCAGCTCTCATCAGCACAGGCATCCCTGGCTCCTTCTTTGTTTGAAGGCACCATCCATCTCCCTGGCAGGCTGGGAGCTGCACTGTTTGTATTCTGCGCCACCCCCGCTGGTGACACAGCAACTGCAAAGGGTTTGTCCCGCTCTGGGAGGGGACCCAGTGGCTTTTCCTCCTCCTCAGCTGCAAGGATCGCCCCCTGGCCCAGACCAGCTCTGGGAAACAGAACTTTTATACACCACCGCTCAAAGCCTCCTGGGGGACCTCTCCCCAGCACGAGCTCTCTCTACTTCAGGGATTGCAAACCGGCATTTTCTTTCACCTGTATTGGGTTATTAAGTTTTTTTAACTCATCACCAGCATTTAAAAATCCTATTTCACATAAAAAGTCAGAATTCTGGCCTCTGACAAAGCAGACAGCCTGGTAACACAGGGCCAGCACTGTAAGAACAGCCGAGCAGCTGCGGCCCCTCTGCAGAGGTGTGCCCTCTTCAGTTAGTCACAGTCCCCGTCCAGCCCTGCAGCCCTCCTTCTCACCATTTGCTGGCCCTGTTGTCCTTTGAGTTTACAACCCTAGTCTGGATCTTCCTTACGTAGCTCCCTAGCCCTTCTGCAGCCTTGCTGACGGCTGCCCCTGGCGGACTTACAGCCTCTCAGTAAAACAGCAACAAACTGTGATGGTCATCTCATCCATTTATGCTTCCATAACCTGAATCCCTTCTACTGCCTCCGACAAACAGCCATCTAGTCTTTGCCATAGGCAACCCACTACTCCTCAAGCAGCCTGATCCTAAACTCCCCTCCCCATCCCTTTCTCACTTGCATCCCCAGTTCCCGGGCCCTGTCCCTCCTCAGTGGCTGCACTGTACCCTTTCCCCTGCACCTCCTTGTTTGAGCCTCTAGAATCTTCCCCCAGCTCTGCCAACCTCTCCACATACTCTCACTTCCTCTGGTACTCTTTCTTCCTTTTGCTTTTTCCCCCCAGTCTCAACTTCGATGTCTCTTTGATCTCTGTCTTTTCCAGTCTCTCACTCTCGCTCATTTTCTTTTTTTCTCTCTATCATCCCGTTTCCTTTTTCCCTCACACAGTTTCTTCCTCTTTCTCTCTCTGGGCACAAGCTAAACCGTGCCGGCCCTGGCCCCCTGACAGTCTGCAAAGATGGACAGCTCTGCCGAAACGACAAAGATTCAGCAACAACTTTTATCAACAGCTTTCAGCAGCCAGCTTCCCCACACAGTTGTGCGGCCGGCTCTCCCTTGCCTTCAGGGTCAGCAGCTTAACTCTTTCTCTCTCTCTCTGGCCCTCTACATTTGCCATTTGCTCCCCTTTCTCTTTCCAATTTTCTTTTTCACGTTTTCTCTTTCTCCCTTCCCAGTTTCTCTTTTCTTTCTTCTTACAAAAACCTTCTGAGCTTCCCTCAGTAATTCCTTAATCGGTTTTTCATTCCACCCGTCAATCTTTTGCAGTTTCTTAGTAATATCAGGCCAGCTTCTGTCACAAAATTAACTTCTGAAAGGCCTTGCCCTACTGGGTCCTCCGGACCTAATCCTAAATATTTTCTTATTTGATCCCTGAGCCTCTGCAGAAACGCAGAGGGAGTCTCCTCTTTTTATTGTTGGATCTCGAATGCTTTCAAGACGTTTTGTGGTCTAAGAGTGGACTTTTTTTTTTTCTTTTTTTTTTTTTTTTTTGAGACGGAGTCTTGCTCTGTCGCCCAGGCTGGAGTGCAGTGGAGTGGACTTTTTAATCCCCGCCTTGGGTCCTGCATTTAGGCCTGATCTCTGAGGTTATTGTTATCCCATCTGGGATTTGCATTTGGGAATTTCTGCTCAGCTGGCAGGACTCCTTCACCCGGAGAATGGGTCTCTCCCAAATGGTCATGGCTGCCGTTATCATCGTTCCCCTCTCTTCCCCAGGAAACAGAATATTTGTGATTGACATTATCTTAGCCCAAGTATAAAAATTGGGTCCTAAAAAGTGATCTAGTTGCTCTGCTCAACCGAGGGGGTCTTCCCAGAGTGGCCTCATTTTCTTTTTAAAATTCCAAACCTCAGTACTTGTTAGAGGCACACTCACAAACCCAACTCCTCTCTGTCCCAAAGGGACTTCTCTAAGAGGGTACCTATTAGACATCTGCTGTTTGGAAGGAATAGGGAAATTCTCAATGTCCTTCTTACATTGTTCTAAGTCTTTCCTCAAGTTTGGATAAGGATTTAAGGAAGCATTGGGTTTAGCTTCTTCACGACCCGCAGATTCCTCTTCCTCTGAGCTTGCCGTTGCCCCCTGATATCCCTGTTCTGTACTTCCTGAGATGTATGGGGGGACAAGCGCGTTAGGGGGGGACAAGCGTGTTAGGGGATCCCAGGGCTTTTCATTGGGCGAGGGCTTCTTACTATGCTCTTTTTCTTCTTTTTTAAGGGGAACATGGGGGTTAATTCACCAGTCCAACAAAGAGCATAACCTGTATCCTCTTGTGAGGATGGAGTTTTATTATTCACAGAGAATTAAAGCTTGGCACACCCAATCCTCATCTGAGCCAAACTTAGGCCAAAAGACCAAAGGTTGACGAATGGGCTTTTGGGGCCAGATAAAACAACAATACTTTATTGTCTTTTGCTTTTCCTTGTCGCTGGTTTGCGGACTATCCCTTCAAACCTGCAACATTCTCCCCAACAGACTATTTGGGGGAATGTCAGAGGGTTCTCTTTTGCTCCAATACTGCATTTCACCAGAGGGTCAACATTCGCAGCCCACCACCTGCCTTGTGTTTTGCTTTGTAATTGCCCCGGGTCTCCCGTGAGCAGGTCCCATCCCTGGCCATGCAGAATGCCTTCTTACAGAATCCCTGGCAGAGGGCCTTGGGGATGAGACAGTGCACCTGCTCATGCTATGGTTCAGGAAGCTGGGGCCCAGAGGACGGGGGGATGCCTTGTCTAAGTCAGTGTGGTGGAAGCACCAGATTCTTCTGGAAGCCCAAGTGCTGCCCTGCTCTGCCCTTCCCCTCGGCTAAAGGGAACTCTTAAAGAACTAAAGGGAACTCTTTCCTCTGTTTCCTAGGCCTAGAATTCTTGTTTCCCATTTTTGGTTAGTCTCTGTGTCTGAGCTTTTCCCTGTGTACTCAGCCTCCCTTACTGGAGATTTCTTACACACCCCTGTGTACTCAACCCACCTTACTGGAGGTTTCTCGCACACCCCAAGACCTTGGAAAACGCACAGCCACCAAGCAGTACTTACAGTCCAATTTTCCTACCCTGGCTCATGATGAGGTTGCCTGGTTGCCGCGGTGTCTGCTTTTCTGCCTGTGTCGCTTTAGTTGTCTCCTGAATAACAGTTTCAGGTTTGTGTATGGCTTCTTCAGGGAGCCGAGACACCCGGACAGAGTGGGCCACATCAGTCAAGTGGGACACAGCTCCCCTCTCACTCTGTGCAGGCGTGGAAATCCCCATATGGGCCACCAGGTTGTCAGAAACAAACTCACCTGTCCAAGCCCAAAGAATGGACTCAGAGACCCGGAGAGCAGCGAAAGTGAGACTTTTAATGACGGTCTTGCAAAATCGGGCGTCTGATGAGCAGGCACACCCAGCACAGTTTCAACAAGCCATTGACCCCCTAGTGCACAGGTCTTTCCCTGGCCCCTCACAGGCTGAGTACTGTGGGGTTACCATCTTCCCAGACGATGCCTATCAATTGTTGGGTAGGGGCTGTAGGTGGTTTTTTTTAGGGTTGTTTTGCTGCATTTTGTTGTAGCCCACAACGCATTGCAATCCTCGTTAGCTCAGGGGCTTGTAAAGTATTTGATTTATGACCTAAGTAGCTGGGCAGACTGATAAGAACAAACAGAATGAACTATTTTGTAGGCTAGTAAACTTTCATCTTAGACTAAACTTCTTTGGTTCTGGTGAGGGCAACTAAGGAGTGGGGAAGCCAGGGGGAAGGGGAGATGGTGGGGAAGTGGGGGAGGCTGACAAGCAGGCATCGGATACCCAAGCAGGGGCCTAGTACATCCTGTTTCTTCTGTGGTTTGCTGACCGAAGCAGATTCAAGGCACTTCATCCGGGAAATGGACCACTGTATACATTATTTCCTTCAAAGAGCCAGGGGAGTAAGACAAAGTGTTGCATGACCTAGAGGCTTGGGATTTGGAAGGCAGCCGAGGGGAAGGGCAGACCAGGGCAGCACTTGAGCTTCCAGAAGAATCTGGTGCTTCCACCACACTGACTTAGACAAGGCATCCCCCATTCTGTGGGCCCCAGCTTCCTCATCCATAGTATGAGCAGGTGCACCGTCTAATCCCCAAGGCCCTCTGCCAGGGATTCTGTAAGAAGGCATTCTGCATGGCCGGAGATGGGACCTGCTCATGGAGAGACCCGGGGCAATTACAAAGCAAAACACAAGGCAGGTGGTGGGCTGCGAATGTTGACTCTCTGGTGAAATGCAGTGTTGGAGCAAAAGAGCATGGGAAGGGAAGCCCTCTGCAGGCCTGTGCATGGTTTTTTTTTCTTTCTACATTTTACTTATTGTAAAAATAGTATCATATTTTATTATTAATATTATTATTATTATTTTGAAACAAGCCAGTTTCAAAAAGGAGAAGAATTTCACCCCACTCATAATCCTGCAGAGGATCCCCTCTCATTGTCCCTCTTCTCTGTTCATCTTGGGCAGTGCAGCCTGGATTGCCACGGGAAACAGCCTGGCCCCCACTTCCTTCCTCCATGCTGGCAGCTCTGAGCATTTATCCTGGGCTTGGATGCAGTTTCTTGCACCCCAGGGACGGAAATGATAGGAATGATGAGGGTTTTAACAACTGGCATCGATACTGCATTTTCCGAGTTACAGAACGCCTTCTGTCCTTTTGCTTACTTGATTCTCACCACAAGGATCCTCAACTTCTGACCTTGTAAACAGTCAGAAGGGCAAGAATCACTGTGTCCATTTTATAGCTGAGGAAATCCTCAGAGAAGATGAGCAACTTGTTCAAGGCCACAAAGGTAGAAGCAGGCGGAGGTTAAGACCGGAGCCCATACAAAGAGAGGGTAACAATGGAGCAGACATCCTGGCTAACACGGTGAAACCCCGTCTCTACTAAAAAATACAAAAAACTAGCCGGGCGAGGTGGCGGGCGCCTGTAGTCCCGGCTACTCGGGAGGCTGAGGCAGGAGAATGGCATAAACCCGGGAGGCGGAGCTTGCAGTGAGCTGAGATCCGGCCACTGTACTCCAGCCTGGGCGACAGAGCGAGACTCCGTCTCAAAAAAAAAAAAAAAAAAAAAAAAAAAACAATGGAGCAGAGGCTTTAAACCTGCTTCTTCCTTGTTCCTGTTTGAATGTGTCACCTTGCTCCTCCCCAGGTGCCACTGCCACACAGCCTGGTGGGATCGTGGTGTGGTCACCATGTTCCATGTTTATACTGAAGCTTTGAAGTCTTGGAGAATCAGTTAGGCTGCTGTGAGTCCTCAGATTCCTCAGGAATCAGGGGAACTGACTCATCAGAAACAAACTCACAAGAGACTGACATATCGTATTAGTATGAATTTACTAATTTATAAGGAGAAACTATCCTGATGAACAGGATACTCATGTTTACTGATCACTGAAGAACTTAAAAATAGTTAAGGCTCCTTCCCTCCCCAGGTGCAGAGGAATGAGCACCAAATGGTTTTGTGGATTCCTTTCTGGTTTGGAAAGAGAGAGAGAAGGGTGAGGAAGTGGTAAAGGAGTTCTCTGGACTAGAAGATAAATCCAGAACTTCAGGGAAGCACTTTAATGTGTAGCAGTTGAAAGCATAAACCAGATAATTCAAATCTAGGTTCAGGTCCTGGCTTGGCCACTCACAAACTCTATGACCTTGGTGAAATTCCATAAGCTTTCCAACCTTGAGTTTACTCATCTGTAAAATGGGCATAGCTCTTACTTCTTAGGGTGCTTGGGAAGATTCAATGTGATAATGCCTGGATACGTGCTAGTTATGTTAAAGCTGGATTTCCGAGGGCAGAGAGGGAGAACTCAAACAAGACTTAAGGTCTAGAAGTTCAGATATGACTAGGGAATGTTTAGAAAGTACAGGCCACGTGCTTCATGTGATGAGCCCCTGATATGGCAAGCATGTTCTTCAGGTCCCCAGCATGTTGTTCAGATACAGCTCAGGGACCTGAACAACATGCTTGCCATACCAGGGGCTCTGGCAAGGTCTCGTCCATCCCATGGGATAGCAGGTGTTGGGCATGGAGAAGAGGCAGTCTTTCAGATGTTTCTGTTCCGGCCCAGCTCCTGACATGGAGTGGTGGCGGGATAGAGCCCAATATTCAAAAAGAGAGGAAGAGAGAGACTGAGAACTGAGGGACCAATTTGGGGAGGAGATCAAAGAAGCTAAAGACCCAGATGAATGTCAATCAAATAGGACCAACAGGCGCAGAGAAGAGATTTTCTAGACATCAGGGCAGGAGAGGAAATGATTTAGCTCAGCAACAGGCTGCCACGGTGAAGACTGGGATCGGATTAAGAGCAGAAGCATTTATTTTGTCAGGAAACTCTTCTTGCCAGCCAACAGTTGGACTGCCTGTTCTCCTGAGAGAAAGATTGTTTATCCCAACAGGGAAAGGCTTATGGCCTGGCACGGTCCCCTGGCCTGCCCCGTGGGGTATTCCCCAAGCCGGGATCTCTAAGGCTTCTTCCCAAAGTGTGTCCTGCAGAGACCGTGAGCAGATATTCCATTGTCACATATACAGCAGGAGCCTAGCACGTCCCTTCCTCTTAACACTTGCAGAGATAACACATGGAAGCCACAAGGCACGCGGGAAACAGTGTGGCCAATCTGATATGTGCAGCATGAAAGACTGAAGCTAGATACCAGGTAGGACTTCCAATAGGACCACTGAAGATAAGGAAGTTAACTGCAGGGAAACAAGTGGGGAATCTTGCTCCCTGGTAACTAGGTAAATGTCCAGAGCAATGTCCTACCCTACTGGTAATTGTGCCATTTCCATTTCTTGGGTCACAAGACTCCTGTTTTCAGCAAGAATGCACCTGCCCTCCACAGGCATCTGTAGGTCATCAGATTTCCTCTGGCGTGTGGTGCACTTGGGCCTGTGAGGAGCTGTTCTTCCCTGGAAATAGCTCAGGACCAAAGAAACACGTGCTCTGCTGGGGTGAGGTGGGGCTGACCTAGGTTGGAACAGAAGGAAGATGGAATGAAGGGGCTTTAGAGCCAAGAGAATGGGAAACACCCAGTCGTGGCCTCATGCCTGCCTCTGGCGTGGGCTTTGTGCACACGTAATGTGTGGAGGTCACCACAATCGGGCTCTGTGAGGGAGCCAAAAAGAACGAGACAGGTCCCTGCTCTCCAGGGAGCAATTCGCTCATGAACCGGAAGCTGGGGAGGCACGAGGGGCCCAGATTAGGGGAGAAAAGCCACAGTTATCAAGCATCAAGTAGATGCCATTGGTTTTGTGTACGTTATTTCACTCACTCTCACAGCAAAATCATATAGCAGGTATCCCTACTTTACATGTGAGCAAATGGGCTCAGAGAGGTTAAGGAACCAGCCCAGTGCCACACAGCTAGTGAGTGGTGGGATTTCAACCACAGTCAGTCTGTCTGGTTCTGAATCTCATACTTACCCTGCTCTGCTGCCTTCCAGCCCTTGTTACCCTCTGGTAAGCTCCTCTTGGCATCATCTGTAACTCAGCGTCACCAATTACGCCATACAGAAGAGGCCGGCACATCTCGATTTAGAGAACTCTAGCACAAGACAACAAGAGCAATAAGAAATTGATAGTGCAAGCTAAAGGGTTGTCCTTTGTTCTGAAATTATATTCTTCCTACTTTTCATTTTTTTATAATATTATATGAAAAGTGAATGATACTTTTGCTTTTTATTTTCTTATTTGACAAAATAAAACATGGGAAGTCCCACAAGAGAAAAAGATAGTTGCTACTTACACAGGGCTTGCCAGCCATTGTACGTGTATTAGCCGTTCGTTCTTGGGACACCTCCTGTCACAGGACATTGAGGCACAAGAGTTTAAGTGACTTTCCCAAGGCCACACTGCAGGTAACTGGTACGGCGAGCATTCAGACCCTGGTGGTCTGGCTCCAAGTCTGCACTACAGTTAGAGGCTGCGACTCTACCCCTAATTACAGGTTGGCTGACCCTGGCTGCAGCCTCATGTGCTCCCTCCTCTCAGGGACCCCAAAGGCACTCGTCCCGGGGACCTGGCCCCCAGCTGCTTCTCCTGTGGAGTACCCTCTCGCAGCATCACCGGGCATTTCCGTGAGCCATTCTTTTGTGGTTCCTAATGGTCACCCGTGGTCCATTTGGAACCTGTTGCTTACTCATGCCACAAAGACCCAGGGTGTGGCGGGCTTAAGGAATAACTCCATTTTGTTTTCTCAGCGTCTTCCTTGCTGTAATATTGGGGTCCAAGACTGAGGCCCAGCCCAGCTGCAGTCAGACTCCTGCCATCTTCCCAGTCTTGCCAGCATGGAGCTGCAGGGCCAGTCCCCTTGGAGGCAGTTCCCTGACCCTTTGAGATCTGCAAGACCCTGACGGCTCCTGAGGCTCCCACGAGGCGTGCTGTGCAATTCTGGCACTCGTGTGAGGCAGCAGCATTGGTTATGTAAAGACAAGGGGGAAGTTTGCCCATAGGGGAGAGGCAGGGAAGGGCCAGCACAAATTCAGGACAGGGATTCTTCTGAGGAGGGGAGAGGAATACACAGGGCATCAAAGGCTTCGAATGTGCTCTTTCTTGAGCTGGGTACCCGTGGATATTTTTCTGAATGCTTCACGAACTCTGTGTTACCTATACTTGCATGTATAAAATACTCCATCATAAAAGAAAAAATAAGTAAACTCTGGAGTTCACTAGGCTGTACTGAAGCCACTGGGAGATGACTTTGCATTGTGGCCAGGGCAGGATGAAGAGGCCGTGGTTCTGCAGCCTCATCCTGAGGCTGGGTGAGAGTGTGGAGAGATGGGAACTGTCTTCTCCTGGGGCAATCACAGGAGCAGACATGAAAGGTGAGAAAACCAAGGTGTACAGCGAGCATGTCTGCCTGGGCCAGAGACATGCCTGTGTGAAACTGTCATGTGCTGGGAAGCGGGCAGGGAGGATGTCCTTAGAGTTTGACACTGACCCCAGAACCATGCCTATTTATGAGAATGTAAAATGCTCAAAGATAGTAGGATTCCGGGGGCAGTAAGATGGCACTCGCCAGTATGGCCCAGCCTGGGAGGCTCTGAGGGAGGCGGTGTCCTGAGGAGGCCTGAGGAAGCTTCCAGAAGAGGCCTTCTGTGGGAGGGGCTGAGCAGGGGAGGGCTCCACATTCGCCCACCCGTGGGGACTGTCTGCAGGAGCCACGCTGTGGCCCACCTTGAGGGAGTGGCCTGGGTATTCTGGCCTAGGTGAGGGGAGGGCTGAACCCAGAGAAGTGGCTGCGATTCCTTTGACAGGAACACTCTAGAGACAAGCCAGCCCCCACCCACACCTTTTGGAGCAGTTGTGAGACCAAAGCCTGGAGGCAACAAGGAGAGAAAGAAGTTCTTCTCCGAGGGTCCTGGGAGCCAGGCAGGAGAAGCATCTGTCACAGCCAATGAGATCAGGGCAGCCTCTGGAAGCGGAAGAGAGCCGGGACAGCCACATCTGCCGTCCTGCAGGGGCTTCTGGCCCGGATGATGGCAGTCAAGGGGCCACGGCAGGGGAGGCTTATGCCATGTCACTGGGAGCTGTTGTTTGTCTGATGGCTTCAGGTTAGCAGGAGCAGGGATGGATGGAGCAGGTGTGGCCAGGACCCAAGCAAATGGCACGTGGGGAGGGAGGGAGCTGGGCCTCTCCTTCCCGCCTGATGCCAAAGCATCTTATCCAAGCTGTCCTCTTACCATGAGGATACAGAGCCCAGAGAGGGGAAGTAATTTGCCCACGGTTACACCGTGCACGCTGCAGGCTGGGGTGGGTTCCCGCCTGACTCCTGGCCCAGTGCCCTCTCCACCACCTTGGGCAGGACCTTCCAGCTCGTGCTTTGAATCAGCACGAAGTGAATTGATTTCTTGTCTTGTCACTAACACTGGCCTTCTGTTCACCTCCACCCCTCCCTCACACCATCTGGGACCCCAGAAGACACTTGGCTTTCTGTGCTCGGTGCCTTTATTCCGCCCGTCTGAAATCACTGTATTGATTCAAAGAAAGGAGGAAAAAGAAGTGTTTTAGAAAAGGCTAAAAATCTTGAGAGGACGTGAGGCATGTTATTAGCTTTTGTCTAGAAAATGTTTCATATCTTTGTCCCAGAAGAGCTTTAAGAACGGCTGGCAGAGTCTGGGATAATCTAATGCAGTTGGCCAGGCCCTCTGGAGTCTTCGTGCCCGAGGAGTCCGTCAGCCTTCAGAATGCTCCTTGCAAAGTCTCTGGTAATTACCGTGCTAGCCGCTGCCGAGATAGGAGAACAGCCCTCAAGCTCGTGCTCTGGCAAACCCACCCCACCGTGGACAGCAGACTCCCTCAGGGCCGAGCCTGCGGGTAGCTCCTCAGTCCAGCCCCTCTGGCAAACCCACCCCACCGTGGACAGCAGACTCCCTCAGGGCTGAGCCTGTGGGTAGCTCCTCAGTCCAGCCCCTCTGGTAGGAGAGTGCTGGGCCTCGGTCAGCACCTTGCTCCTCCCCTGTCCTCTCCTGGCTCTCACATAGCCCTTTAGTTGCTCCTGTCCCCTTAGCTCCTGGCAGTGGGCAGTGTGGCTGCCAGGGCCTGCCTGGGAGCCCAGAGAGGACACTCACTACGGAGAGTCAGCTCCCTGGCAGGAGCTGTGTGAGCACAAACGCTGGGGGCACTGCAGGTGTTCTCCCTTCTCACCGTTCCTGGGTGGAAAGTTGTATTTCCCACGGTGGTGGATACGGGTTCATTTCATCTTCATCACCATCCTGGAAAGGAGATATTGGCATCCCCATTTTGCTGATGAGAAAACTGGTCCAGAAAAGTTGGGTGTGGTACTCAAGATCTCCTAGTAGTAGCTGCAGAGCCTGGGGCTTTACTCTGCTCAGGCTCTCTTCCGTTTGCAAAAGGATTCCGTCAGTGCCAAGGATGAAGATGACCAGGCTCTGAAAAGCCCTGAAATATTTTATCTGTATGACCAGAGAGCTGCCTATGTCCCGTGGCACACTTCTTAGCATATGGAAAATACTCCATGATTTTCTCTCCATAATAATGTACTTAGCCTGGGGCCTATAGAGTCTGTAAAGGCTCTGACATGAAGGTAAAATTTGGCATGTGTGAAATCATGTGCATTTTTCTAGGAAGAGAGCCCTGAGCCCTTAGCAAAGGTATCTGGAACCCAAAAAAGTTCCATAGGTCTGGGGGCAGAGAGTCCAGGGTAATCCTGGCCACCAAGAGAAAGAAGGAGAAAGGCTGAGGCTCCAAGGGGGATTCAGTTCTTGAGAAGCAGACTCGAGTTCAGAATGTTGACTTTTTACTGGGGGATGCACCGGAGATCAATACCCATGGAAGGGAGGGGAGGGACACAGCATGGGGCAAAGTCTACCGCCAAAGCCCCACAGCAGCCTCGGTCAATCCTCCGTGGCCCATCAACCTCAGCCCAAGTTGGGTAAGAATAGGGAGCCTTTATAGCCCCACTGCAATTGGTGCCTGGATGTGGACAGCCCTTGGAAGGATGTGACTTTGGGCCAGGTAGCTCTCGGTAGCTGAGCCAGTCTTTGATGGGGCTGATGGGGCTAACAGCTAAAGGCATTCTCCAACAGTGCTCCCAGCAGCTGAGCGAGAAGTCCTCCCTCGGAGGAGGGTCTGGGTGGTGCATCACCAAGCCCAGTGCAGCATTTCTGCCCTTGGAAAAGTAGTGGAGAATAAATAATATCTACCCATCCATCCATCCATCCATCCACCCATTTAACATTTATTACACACATCTTATGAGCCAACCGCCTCTGATAAGTACCTGTGATAAAAAGGTGTACATGGCACTGTCTGGTGGAGGAGAGAGACACATCAGTGAATAACTAAAGCACAAAGTGGTCATTGCTGAAATAGAGGCAAGTGCCAAGAATTGTTAGCGCATAGAGGAGGGTGGGACTGACTCCTCCTGGGGAAGTAGCAATCCCTGAAAGAGGGGACGAGGCAGAGAAGGGAGTGGATGGAAGGCATTCCCAGCAGAAGGAAATCAAAGCGGGATGGTGGCCTGAGGGGGTTTGGCAGATCTGGCGAGACTGTCAGTGTGGACGGAGTGGACAGGTCACTCGGCGGGGCTGAGGGTAGAAAGGGAGATTGGAGTAAGATTGTGAATGGACTTTATCCCGCGAGGATTGTGGAGTCACTGATAGGTTTGGGCAGAGGGTTGGCATTAAAGCACCTGTCATTTCGGAAATCAGCTCAGGATAGACAGGCTGGGGTGGCCACTGGAACCTTCCCCAGGGCATCATCTGTGTTCCAGGACCAGGCATGCGCAGCAGGTGTCTAACATCCCCCTAAGCATAAGCCAGCTTCCCACCTGAGCAGCCCTCAGGCGTGACGTTGTTCTGTTCCAACACACAGGTCATTCTGCTCTTGGGCACATGTGATATTCCTCTGAGAATGAGCGATGGCCCTGTTTCCCTAATTTCTCAAAGAGGTTCACTTCCCATACTCAAATCCTGCTGTCATGCGTGGAATGACTCTTGATGCACTGTGTGTATCAGTCTAACGTCATGTGAACACATCAAAGCTTTCTCAGGATCCCTCTTGGTGCCACCCACACTCTACTTTTGGCTTCTCAAATGGGTGCCCCAACCCAGGGAGTGATCCTGTGACCAGCGTCACTCATAGACCAGCAGTGACCTCACATTTTCTCCCGGCTAGTGCACTGCCACTCAAGCAATGTTTCTGCAGCAGGATGAGGAGCCTAAGAGAGTGGAGAGCCCCAGGATCCCCTCCAGTGCTCTGGGAAAGGCCTTAGAAGAAGATGTTCAGGTCCCAGAGAGAATCCCATCCACGTAATTCCTGTCGAAGGGCCAGGCTGCCCGAAATCTGCCCACTAGCGAGGGCAGCTGCAGACTGTGGAAGCCGGAGAGGCACAGCCTGTGTCTTGGAAGGAGAGGAGACGTGTTCTGGGAGCTAGAGCAATGGGCGTCCAGTTCCGTAAGAGGCTGGATTGAAGTAGATGGCCTTCAAGTTAAATAGCCCAAGGTGAAGATTCCAACCTCTTCCCCAGCCTTTCTATGGGTGGAGTGCAAAGAGGAAAACAGAGGCTGAGGACCTGCTCTTGATGCTCAGCCGCCAAAGAGAGGGTGTAAGGACTCAGGGCTCTGCTGTGCCCTGGAAAAGCGCCAAAGCTCAGATCCAGACTGACAGATGCCCACCCAGGAATCCCCACACCGTGGGTCCCATGTGTTGGTGACACCCAAGGTCATGGCCCTTTCGCTGTTTGCTGCTCCAGTGGCTGGAGTGGGGTGGGAGGAAGGCTCCAGAAGGCCTGTCCGTCTGGAAGGCTGGGGAAGGCCATGGGGAATAGTGGAAAAACCGTACATTTTCAGTTCCGCAAAGGTTGACAAGGGGGCTAAACGTTGAGAACACCACCCCCCTACAGAATTCTTCATGTTATTTTTCTGGGGGTTCCTTTGGGACTCCATGCCATGTGATTCTGGCTCAGAAAACAGCCACCATCGCCGTCACCCTGTATTAAGGATTACTGTGTTCCAGGCACTGTCCTAGGTGCTGCGTATGCTTTATTTTTTTCCTGACAGCAACGTTGAAAAGTTGTTATTAGGATGTGTCCGTTTCACAGATGAGGAGACAGAGCCACAAAGAGGTTGAGTAACTTGCCCAAGACACACAGTAATAGCAGAGCCAGGATTCTAACCCAGGTCTCCCTGACACCAAAGCCATGTATGTTCTTTGCCCTCCACTGTGTAATCTTCAACACTGCCGCATTGAGAACAGTCCAGGGGTTTTGTGACCCCCTTCCACCACATGGTCTTATAGGTAAGTCTATGGAAGGAAGGCAAGGATAGGGGTTCCCTTTCCAACACTTTTTCATCATGTACCTGAGAGGGCCCCAGTCTCTCAGGTCCCCGAGCACAGAGATGGACAAGGTGGAGCTGGGTCCACCAGCCAGAAAGCCTGGAACCTTGGGGCCAGAGGGCCTTGGTGGGCCGGCGTCTGCACTGGGATTCAAGCTCCTAGAGCGTCCAAGCAGGGAAGGCCCCTAGAGAAGAGCAAGCTCCCTCCGTGGGACAGATGAGGAAACTGGCCCAGCAGGAGGACATAAATTGCCCAAAGCCACAGAGCTAGTTGGAGGCATTGTGTGTGGGGGGGTGTGTGTGTACATGAGTGTATGTGAGAGAGAGAGAGTGTGTGTGTGAGAGGGGTGGCCCGTGAACAAAGGCCCACAACAAGGCTATTTTTTAAAATTTGTTTTAACACAAGTAGTGTATTTGGGACAAGGTGACCCCAGGAAGGGGCTGTAGAGGAGTGGGGGAATGAAACGCAGCAGCGAATGAAGCCATGGCCGGGTTCATTAATGATCAAGTTACTGCTTTGGGCCACTGGGGCTCGATCCCACTGGGGACTCAGGGAGATGGTATAGGGTGTGCCTTAGAGTTGTCCCGTGCAAGGGACAGGGAAGCTGGAATATTTATGCAGCAACCCCATTGTCATTGGCCGAGTGCTGCCGTCGGGGGACGTCGGCACCCCAGCACCTCTTGCCAAGCACATTCCAGCAATCAAAGGAAGCAAAGGGCTGGTATTAAAGGCGTCTAGACCCTTGAGTAGCCACCAGTTCCCTAAAGAGTCTTGAAAACCCTTTAGGGTAGAGAGATCCTGGGCATCAGTGCCAAGGACAGTCTGGAAGAAAGATGAGTAAACCTGTACGCTGCCTGCCGGCCCTGGACAAGGCTGTGCTGTGGTGGGAAGCGGCTCTTTCCACATGCTCTGGGGAAGAGATAGCAGGTAATATAGCAAGAGGGTTTGAAGTTAGAGCTTAAAAAGAACTTCCCGGCCGGGCGGGGTGGCTCAAGCCTGTAATCCCAGCACTTTGGGAGACCGAGACGGGTGGATCACGAAGTCACGAGATGGAGACCATCCTGGCTAACATGGTGAAACCCCGTATCTACTAAAAAAATACAAAAAAAAAAAAAAAAACTAGCCGGGCGAGGTGGCGGGCGCCTGTAGTCCCAGCCACTCAGGAGGCTGAGGCAGGAGAATGGCGGGAACCCGGGAGGCGGAGCTTGCAGTGAGCTGAGATCCGGCCGCTGCACTCCAGCCTGGGTGACAGAGGGAGACCCCCGTCTAAAAAAAAAAAAAAAAAACTTCCCAGTGACACTAGTGAAAAACATATCAAAGATGTCTAGAGGTTGGGCACACTGGCTCATGCCTGCAATCCCAGCACTTTGGGAGGCTGAGACGGGACAATCATTTGAGCCCAGGAGTTCAAGACTAGACTGGGTAACATAGCGGGACCCTGTCTCTACAAAAAGATTTTAAAAATTAGCCCGGTATGGTGGTGCCTGTAGTCCCAGGTTCTCAGTAGGCTGAGGTGGGAGGATCGCCTGAGCCCAGGAGGTTGAGGCTGCAGTGAGCTATGGTTGAGCCACTGCAGTCCAGCCTGGGTGACAGAGTGAGACCCTGGCTCAAAAATAAATAAATAATACTTTTTAAAAAGCTATCTGGAGCTACACTGAGCCATGCAGCTTGATTGGTGGCCACAGAATAAATGGTGGACATAGAAACAGGCAGCAGCAGTGAAGATTTCCCATGGCCAGGGCCAGCCAGCGAGCACTCCTTTACCTGTCAGAGGTGCGGGGGAGTGCTGGGAGGACAGATGGAGATTGAGAGAAGGGAGATTCTCCACCCCACCCTTGGCCGGGAGGAAGCACCAGGAGGAACATCTCTCTGCACCCTGAGGTCCAGTGGAAGCCACAGGAAGAGGTCCCTCCTCTGGTGTGACTGGGCCCGTCTTTCATGGCGGCAAAGCCTTGGAAGACATAAGTCTGTAGGCTGCAGCTCTCCTGCACCAGGGCCACCCACCACCCTGGGCCCCGTTCCTCATTTGTAAAAATGGGGAGGGTGGG
Source organism: Theropithecus gelada (assembly GCF_003255815.1). Lineage (NCBI taxonomy): Eukaryota > Metazoa > Chordata > Mammalia > Primates > Cercopithecidae > Theropithecus > Theropithecus gelada. The sequence goes on along the minus strand of NC_037679.1, from coordinate 104,657,714 downwards.
AGGCTGCATTAGATGACCTTGAGGTCCCTTCCAGTCCTGACTTCCTGTCACTGTCCGCTGTAGAGGCCATCCCCGTGGCCCCTGGACTCTGCTCAATCCACCATCAACAACGAGTGTTGACCAAGCACTCAGCATTTGCCCGGCATGAAAGGGCTGGGGAGCACTCAGCATTTGCCCGGCATGAAAGGGCTGGGGGACATAATGAGATATCACATAGGCCCTGGCTTCTGGGAAGGGATAGGTGGGGAAAAAAGAGTTTATTTACTGGGCCGGGCACCGTGGCTCACACCTATAATCCCAGCACTCTGGGAGGCCGAGGTGGGTGGATCACCTGAGGTCAGGAGTTCGAGACCAACCTGGCCCACATAGTGAAACCTTGTCTCTGCTAAAAATACAAAAAGATTAGCTGGGCATGGTGGTGCACGCCTGTAATCCCAGCTACTCGGGAGGCAGAGGCAGGAGAATCTCTTGAATCCAGGAGGAGGAGGAGGTTGCGGTGAGCCAAGATCTCACCATTGCACTCCAGCTTGGGCAACAAGAGCAAAACTCCATCTCAAAAACAACAAGAAAAAGTTTATTTACTGCGCACATACTCTGTGCTAAGCACCTGACCTCTGCTGCCTCCTTCCTTCCTCACTGTAACCCCCTAAGGTAGGAACGGACCTCCATTATACAGACAAGGGTACCAGGACTCAGAGGAAAAGCCAGTTGCCCAAAGCCACACGGTGGTAGAGCTTGGATTTGAGCCCATGTTGTTGACCACGATGACTCTCCTCCTCTTGAAAATAGACAGTGACTCTCTAAGGACAGCTCCTAGTGTTCCAGGGGACAGAGCAATGAAAGCTGCAGTCATCCAGGAAGGCCTCCTAGAGGCGGTGGCTGAGCACTGGGCCTCAGGGGAGGGGCAGAACTTGGAGGCTAGTGGGGAAGGAAGCAGCCTGAGAGAACCAGCTCCACAGAGCAGGCTGGACCGTGTCTGCTCCAGGCAGCAAGGTGTCTTCTCAGAGTAGGCGGGAGGGCTGCAGCCGCGGCTCAGCCTGCTGCGGCTCCAGAGGAACAGAGGAGGGGTCAGGGAGGAGCAGGTGTTTTCTAAACCCAGCAGGGCAAGAAGCCCCAGTCCCCACACCTGGAGCCCACCCCCCTGGAAAGGCTTATGCCCAAGCCAGGCCAGGCACCTTCCCTCCTCCAGACTCATTCGGTCAGTCTGAAGATGAGCTTAGTGTGGATCAGCTTCCACAGCCACCTGAGCCTGTGCCCAAGGAGCCAGGCCACCGATCTGATAATTACAATAGGTAACATGTGTAGCAGTCACCATGTGCCAGGCACAGCTTCAAGAGTTGTAACTTCAGCCTTCCAGTATCCCTGTGAGGTAGGTACTGTTACTGTGCCCGTTTTATAGATGGAGAAACAGGTGCAAAGAGGCTGAGTGACCTGCTCAGTGCCCGTTTTATAGCTGGAGAAACAGGTGCAAAGAGGCTGAGTGACCTGCTCAGGGTCACACAGCTAATAAGGGGCAGAGCCCGCATGCACTGCTCTGCTGTACTGCTTCTAAGCAGAGGTTCCTGAGCCCTGGCCATAGCTGCCCCCTCCCTCTGTCTGAGATGCCTCCGCAGGTTCGGGTTCTTCTCCTTGCCCAGGGCTCGTCCCTGCCGTGATAGCCCCTCCCTAGAGGAGACTGAAAGGCATCCCCTCCAGTCCTTGCCACAGCAAAGGCCAGGCCAAGTGCCTAGCTTCTCTCCCCAACCCCCACATCCACATGCACCCTGTCCCCCTCTCCCCCAACCGAGCACCGTTGCCTTTTGTTCACAGTGATGGCTCCTGCGCCCAGGCCGGTGGGGGCATGGAGGACTCCGTGGTGGCAGCGGCGGCGGTGGCAGCCGGCAGACCCAGTGCCCATGCCCCGAAGGCTCAAGCCCAGGAGCTGCAGGAGGAGGAGGAGCGGCCGGGGGCAGGGGCTGCCTCCCCAAGGGCTGGCCCCCAGCACATGGCCTCCCCCGGCCGGCAGCAGCCTGCCCTGGCGACCGCGCTGTGCTCCCACACCCCTGCCGCCTCCGATTACGAACTCTCCCTTGACCTAAAGAATAAACAGGTACCCAGGGCCTCCCAGGGGGGCGGGGAGGGTGGTGAAGGGGCCCTGTCTTTGGGGGCTGTCGAGGGTACCAGGGATGTCCCTGCTGGGCCCCCTCTGCTACAGGCACACCTCTTCTGCCACAGTTCTCCTGCATTGAACGACCTAGTTTACCCTTCCCTGGACCAGCCACAGGCCTCTGCCTTCTACCATGGCAGGGCTCATACCCTCACAATGCCAGGCCCTTGAGCAGCATGTCCAGGGGCTCTGCTCCTTGAACAGTGCTCATCAAGCCTCGACTGCCCCACAGACCACTAGGCATGGAGCCCATTGTTCTCTGGGGAAGTTCCCACCTCCACCTGCTGCTGAGAGGCCGTAGTCCAGTTTCCATGCCCACCCAGGGAGTCGATGCCAGGCACCCACAGGCACACACGAGGCACAAAGACAAAGGTCTCCTGGAAGCAGACAGGATTCCCAAGATCCATCCAGACTGGGGGAGTCCAGAGCTCCCCTATTGGAGAACAAATTCCATGGAGGGGCCTGGGCCTCCATCTTCCATTCAGGAAGAGAAAGTGGCCAATTGTGGGGCCCCCATTGAACCCCCAAAAAAGATAATGCCTCGGTTTGTCTTGGCAGACAAGAGTCTTGATGGAAGGGGTGTGTGTGTGTGTGTGTGTGTGTGTGTGTGTGTGTGCGCGCGCACTTCGAGAAAGGTGTGATGGCATGATACTGTTAAAGAAAGGGCTTTGAACTTGGAGATGTAGACGTGGGATCCAATCCTTGCTCTTCCTCCTGATGAACCCAGTGGCTTTGGGAGTGCCAGTTAAGCCCTCCGGGCATTGATTTCGTCATCTGCAAAAATTGGAATTAACTTTGAATCATTTCCAAGGCCCCTTCTGCCCCAAAATGTGAAGGTTCTAAAGAACAATTCTTCAACCCAATAGGCAAGGTATCTTCAGAAAGGAAGCTTAGTCTCCACTAAGACTGAGTCAAGCCAAACTAACCTCCTTCCTCTCTTGGCATTGATGCCAAGCTCATGTCCTGGCTCAGGCCAGCTGTAGGCAGCACATCAGTAAGGGTTTGACCAGATCCCCCAAGATATCTATGTGCACATGCTGGGAATGTGTGGATTGCTAACAATGTAGTAAGTGGGATTGTTCTCAAACCAAATTATCCAAAAAATGTCCATCAAAAAAAATCCCAGGGAGTTAAGTGGAAGTGCTGTCCAGGTCGACCATTAGACAAGGCAGCAAATTGAGGCACACAAGTTACATTCACCTGGCTGCTGATGACATAAGGCTGAAAGAGAACAGCTGATACCTTGGTGATAGCATCACAGACTTTGTAAAAACCTCATCAGGGGCCGGGCGCGGTGGCTCACACCTGTAATCCCAGCACTTTGGGAGGCCGAGGCGGGTGGATCACGAGGTCAGGAGTTTGAGACCAGCCTGACTAACATGGTGAAACCCTGTCTCTACTAAAAATACAAAAATTAGCCAGGCGTGGTGGCGGGTGCCTGTAATCCCAGTTACTCGGGAGGCTGAGGCAGGAGAATTGCTTGAATCCGGGAGGAGGAGGTTGCAGTGAGCTGAGATTGCACCACAGCACTCCAGCCTGGTGACAGAGCGAGACTCTGTCTCAAAAAAACAAAACAAAACAAAAAACATCTCATCAGGACAGAAGGATGGTTTTAATGAAAAAAAAAAAAAAAGATGAAATGTGGAAAAATCTAAAATTCTGCTCCTAGCTTCGGAAAGCCCACAGCACGTATAAGAACGTATAAGACGTTCAGGCTCCAGCCTGAGAGACAGGCCTTAGGGTTTCAGGTGCCTGGAAGCTCAATCAGGAGCAGGGGAAGCAGCTGCCGGAGCAGGGAGGGCCCGTTTCACACTTCGTGGGAGGCCCACACTGCCCGGCAGAAGGGAGTGCTGCAGCCGTGGCAGCCCTGCGCCGCTGATGGTCAGGACCCTCGAGATCCGCGCTTGGTGCTGGAGGCTGCATTTAAGGGAGGAAACAAGAACCCTGAGGTTCCTGAAGAGCAGGAGGATGGGCTGGGGTTATGTGGAGAGATTGCAGACAGGAAAACAAGTTTTAGATATAGAAGGGCTGCATGTGAAAAATGATTTGATGCATTTTCTATCATTCCAGCCAAAAACAGTGGCACCAGTATATGAAGGCTATAGGAGGTGGAGATTTTAACTTAATTAACAGATAAACTGTTAAAAATATGGAGTGCCCTGCCTGTGAGGTAGGGAGTTCTCTGTCTCTGGGAGTGCCCAGGCGGGGCTGGGTAACCATCCATCTGTGACGTATAGTGTGATCTGGGGGCCACTTGGCCAGATGAGGGGTCCTCTGCTTCTTGAGGTCAGAGACCATCTCTTATCCATTTTGATACCTCCCCAGCATCCAGTAAGAGCTCACTGGGTGACTTTTTTGTTTTGTTTTGTTTTGTTTGAGATGGAGTTTTGCTCTTGTTGCCCAGGCTGGAGTGCAATGGCACGATCTCGGCTCACTGCAATCTCCCCCTCCCGCATTTAAGCAATTCTCCTGCCTCAGCCTCCCGAGTAGCTGGGATTACAGGCATGCAACACCACACCCAGCTAGTTTTGTATTTTTAGTAGAGACGGAGTCTCTCCATGTTGGCCAGGCTGGTCTCGAACTCCTGACCTCAGGTGATCCACCCACCTCGGCCTCCCAAAGTGCTGGGATTACAGGCGTGAGCCACCGCGCCTGGGCTGGGTGAGTATTTTTTAAAAATGATGCTGTGCAAAGCAACAAGGGAATGGGGTACCAAGAAACAAAAAATAATGCTCGTGCCTGCCCCCAAAAGAGATTACAGTTCCACTTAAGGAGTGTCCGGTCAATAACACCAGATAAAACGTGTGTATTGGTTTGGGCAGGTGAGTTAGTTTGGTTTTGACTGACTGGGTGCCGTATCGGGGTTGGTGTGGGATTCTGGTCGGTACTGTGGGCTTTTTCTATGGGGGCATAATTCTAATAGATGGCTTCTGCATGTTGGCCAGATTGAGTCAGGTGAGGTGAGGAGTGGCAGTGGGTGCAACGGGTCCCTCTGCTGAATGAGTCCAGCCTGGGAGAATAGCTTGGTTCCCCTGACCTGTGTATCCCTTTAGACCAAGTGTAGGCTGGGGGTTGGGGGAAGGGGACAAGTAAGGCTTGAGGAGGCTAGAGCAAGGTTCTTGGAAACATGGCACACATTTATAGGAGACTAAACTCTACTACTCTCTCTTCTGCCATGAGCTGTATGGCCTTGAGCAAGTTGCTTGACTTCTCTGGCCTCAGCTGCCTCCTGTCTCTGGCACTTCACAGGCTCTTCCCTTGGCCTCAATCTCTGAAGTTTCCACTCCCCTCAACACCCCTGCACTTAGCCTTCTCTTGCTTTAGGACTTGTTTTAGGTACCTCTTCCTCCTCTCAGGCAGCTTTCCCTGCCTCCCAAGCCTGCACTGGGTGCCCCTCTCAGTGATCCCACAGTACCCAGGTGTCCCCTGTCACAGCCCTTCAGCCCTGTGTCAGCATTTCCTGTTTGCTTGACCCCCTCCTGAAGGCAGGTGCATGACTTGGTCCTCATTATATTCTCAGTGCTTAATGCAGTGCCTGGCGAAGAAGCTGCTGGAAGGATGAGAAAGGAGAAATGGTCACTAAGTGACATAAAGGGGGATAGGTATACAGCCTGGGGCCAGGAACCGACTGCCTTAGGTCTTGGCAAGACCTAAGACTTGGTATCCCAACCCAGTGATTCCGCCAGCCACCCCGAATCCTGTGTTCCATGGCCTGGCAGGAGTGCTGGACACTCTTAGCGCCCCAGCCCGCCGACCCGCCAAGCCTCCTCTGTCAGCCAGTCCAGGTCCCCAGGAGTGTTTTCCTTGGCTCTTCTCCCTCCTTCACCTCTGCTCTAGCCCCAAGCCCCACTGACTCTGCCTCTTAACAGTTCTGGAATCCCACCGTCTCTTGCCTTCCCCACTGCCCCTGCCTCAGGAGGCCAGGCCACCCTTCCTCTTGCCTGCACCCCTGGCGAGACCTCCTGCGCTTCCCCTTCTTTGAGCTGTGCTCCTTCCAACCTCACCTCCACAGTGCAGCTGAGTCATCTTCCTAAAGTGCACCTCTGACCGCGGTGATCCCTGGGAGAGCCTCTGATGGCTCCTCCTGGTGTGCAGGACAGAGGCCTCTCCACGCTCCCTGCCACAGTCCCAGCCCCACGGGGGTTCCAGCCGTTCTTATTTGCTGTCCCGAATCTCAAGCCACCCTCACCTCTGGGCGTTCGTGTGGTTTTTGTTTCCTCTCCTGGCGATACTCCTCGCCTGTCCCTGACCCCCGCTGGTGCACCTGGGAGACTTGCGCTCGTACTTCAGGTTGCAGCCGAGGCAGGTGCTTTTACCCATTGCCTGTTGCCGCCTCTGTGCTGTCTGGGAGTGGGAGCTGTTAACAGCGTGGACCATGTTCTCAGGGCTGTGTGGAGTTGAGCAGGTGGTGCTCGGGACACCTCCAGGGTGCTGCGTCGCCCACAGGCAGAGCCGGTGCTCCTGGAGCTGTGCCCTGGGAACTGCCCTGTCCTTGCCCACCTTTGCTGCCCTGCACCTTGCACAGTCTTGGGCACCTAGGAAATGCTCACCAGGGAAGGAACATAGGAATGAAGGCACAAGCAAGTGAATGACCGAACGAGGCCTGTGCTCCAGCTTCCTGGCCCCTTCCCCAGCACCTGTCACGAGTCACACAGCAAGACGGTCCTCCTGCCAGCTCTTCTCTGCTCCCTCTGCCTTTGACCCTCTCACCCCACCCCAGCAGTCCTGGGCGATACAACCCAGGGCGGGCCAAGGGTGAGCATGCAGGTTCCTTTGGGGAGCCCTTTAGGAAGGTGGCTGCGGCCAGGACATAGAGGGCCTAGGTGTGATTTTGAAATTCCTCCAAGTCCTCCAGGGAGTTTGTATCCTGTTGCGGAGTGACTGGAGCCCCGCTTGGCCACCTGAATTGCAGAGCCCTCTGGGCTGTCCACGCCAGAGGGCTGTGGAGCTGTGGTCAGTAGAATCTGGACCCTGCTCCCTGAGCCAGGTCCTGGACAGAAGCCATGTTCTGCTGGAGAGCAGCCCCTCCCCACAGATCCCCAAACCCCAAGCCTCAGGGTCCAGCCTCACTGTGGGGCACCTCTTCGGGAAGATGTGGTGGCTGTTTCTGAGTCACTTTCCCTCTTTGCACCTTGGTTTCCTCGTGTGTGAACCAAGGGTTGCACCAGAGTGCCTCCTGGCCCCTTCCCATGCTGAAGGTGAGATTTCTACCATGGGCACAGAGGGCACCGGGGCACCGGCCTACAGAGGACAGTGGTGAGGACGGGGCACTCCAGGGGTTGTTCCTCTCCCCAGTTCATTCAGTTCGGGGAACCGCACTGCACAGCCGCTCCGTCCCAGGCCCTGTGCTAGGCCTGAAGACACTACGATGCAAAAGATACAGGCCTAGTCATCAGGGCACCCACAGCCCAGTGGTGGGCGGACACAGGCCCGGTGGCGGGTGGACATAGCCCCGGTGGCGGGCAGACGCAGGCCCAGCACCAGTGGTACTGCCTGAGCTGTAGCTCTGTGTCAGGCCCAGGCTGACAGTTGCCATGTGTTACCTCCCCAGGTCTGCACAGTGTCCCCGTGAGGTTGGCACCATTACTGTCCCATTTCTGGAATGGGAAGATTAAGGCTGAGTGATGTTAAGTAACTTGCCCAAGGACACAGCCCTAGGAAGTAATGCAGCCACGACACGGACTCCACAGCCCATGGTTTTGACCCAGTACCGTCCACCATCTCTTGGCATCACAGTGAGGAACAGGCCCCGTGGAAGTGGCACACAGGGTCTGCGGAGCATGAGGAGGGCAGGCAGCCCAGCCTGGGTTCAGAGCCAGCTCCTGGGGCAGCTCCACTGGAGAGTCTTGTGACGTCACTGCTAGCTGAGCCATAGCGCGTCCCCCATGCCCACCTGGCTGCCCACTCCCAGGCAGGCCTCGATGCCCTGAGTGTCAAGCACTTGCTGTATTCCAGACAGCAGGCGGGGAGGAGGGCACACAGGGCGGGCGTGAGTCCCCTGCCTTGCAGGAGGCCACAGCCCTGCCCAGCACAGACCCAAGGCTCCTGTGGGCCTCTCTGAACACCCGCAAAGCGCCAGCCGCCCCAGGCTCTCTGCTCCTCAGCCTCACACCCGGGCTCGCCTGGCCAAGTTCTGGAGGCTTACAACAGGCTGTGCTTTCATGGTCTCAACTGGGGAGTCTTGGATGGGAGCAAACCCTCGCTCACATTTGGAGCCCCCCACACCTGGCCCGTGCACCTCAGCACTGTGCCCCCCAGCTAGCGGCTCTTCCTCCCCACGCTCTGGCTTGGCCGCCATCTTTCAGCGGCCTCTTCAGGCTCAGCTGCCGCAGCAACCTGAAAAAAGGGAGCATGTACTAATTAACACTGAGAGGCTCATTAGAGAGACGGAGGCCCCCGCGGCCCCTGCCGCTGCTGCTTCTGGCAGAAGCTGAGAAGTTGCTCTCTTGGGAGGAGGTGAGGCCATCATTCCTCCTGATTTCTGGGGTTTAGAGGGAAGTGGGCAGAGCTGCTCCCTGGCCAGCGGGCTCAGAGACCCCTCCTTCCCTGGGGCTGCCTCCCTGCCACACCTCTCTCTGCTCTGACCTGGCCCTGGTTCAGAATGGGACTGGGGTGGATGGGAGGGCCTGGCTGTCGTGAATGGAGCTGACCTAGGCCATTAATGAGTCCCCAGGTCCTGCCAGGATGCCGGGGGTGGGAGGAAGGATGGACTCCTGGGTTCCAAGCCCAGGCCTGGACAAGAGTCTGGGTTTTGATTTCCCTGGGGTCACAGGAGAGAATTCAGTTTAGTTCATGTCTGCAAACAGCCTCAACCACAGGCCTGGCACAGCACTGGGCACAAGGGCTGCAGAGACAGCCTGTGATGGACAGTCCGCGGTGAGAGCTCTGAGCAGGGGGTGGCACTGAGCATTGAGGGTGGGGAGGAAGGTGTAGGGGACAGTGCAGGTTGGGATGGACAGTCCGCAGTGAGAGCTCTGAGCAGGGGGTGGCACTGAGCATTGAGGGTGGGGAGGAAGGTGTAGGGGACAGTGCAGGTTGGGATGGACAGTCCGCAGTGAGAGCTCTGAGCAGGGGGTGGCACTGAGCATTGAGGGTGGGGAGGAAGGTGTAGGGGACAGTGCAGGTTGGGATGGACAGTCCGCAGTGAGAGCTCTGAGCAGGGGGTGGCACTGAGCATTGAGGGTGGGGAGGAAGGTGTAGGGGACAGTGCAGGTTGGGATGGACAGTCCGCAGTGAGAGCTCTGAGCAGGGGGTGGCACTGAGCATTGAGGGTGGGGAGGAAGGTGTAGGGGACAGTGCAGGTTGGGATGGACAGTCCGCAGTGAGAGCTCTGAGCAGGGGGTGGCACTGAGCATTGAGGGTGGGGAGGAAGGTGTAGGGGACAGTGCAGGTTGGGATGGACAGTCCGCGGTGAGAGCTCTGAGCAGGGGGTGGCACTGACCATTGAGGGTGGGGAGGAAGGTGTAGGGACAGTGCAGGCTGGGGTGTGGCAGGCCCAAGTCTGGGATCAGTGGGAGTTGGTTGTTAAATGGGTTAGGACACATGATGGTGAGCCCGGAACTGAATTCCAGTGTTACTCAGGGAGCAGTTGCTCCATGCCGGTTAAGGTGCTGGGTGCTGGACAGGATGACTAAGACATAGTTGATGCCGTGAATAACTTACGCTCTGTTGGAGCCTGGGGGAGGGAAAGGGAGGGAAGGATGGGTTGGAGAAATGCCACAAAGATTAGTGCCGAAGACTGAGTGCCAAAGAGAAGCTGAGGCCCGAGGCAGGGAGACCCCGTCTGTTCGGGGCATTCAGAGGGCTGCACAGAGGAGGCACATTGGAGATAGGTCTCGAAAAAGAGGACATTTCTACCTGGACGAAAGGGGAGGCTGGGAGTTGAGGTTGGGGAGAGCATTGCAGGCTGGGAGAGAAAGCAAATGAGTGCCCAAGACTCGTGGGGGCAGCCGGGGAGAGCAGGCAGGAGCTGCTGAGCAGTGTGGACTTTGTGGCCCTGCCAGATTGTTAGGGCTGGAAAACCAGGAGGAAGCGTTTGTATCTGTTTGGGGCAATGGTTGTCAAACAAAGAGAAGCCTGTGTTGACGCCTGCTGTCTGAGAGCTTGGGTCTGGTTCTGCAGTGTGAGGTGATGGTGGGAGTAAGAAGGACACAGAGATAGTAAGGATGCTGCGGACATCGTCCAAGTGGGAAGACAGAGCGCCCTATGTGGTGACATTCTGGAAGGAAGATGGGTGATTGCAAAAGGTCTAGGGGTGGGGGGCCCAGGAGCTACAGTCGGCTGACAAACATAGTGGACAGGACAAACAAAAACCCCAGGACGAGGCGAGTTTCCCAGGCTGGGTGCTGGTCAGGCCAATAAGGAAGTCAACAAGAGCTGGTTGGGGTGAGGTAGGGGAAACAGTCTAGATGGACAGAGGATCCACAAGCTGTTGGAAATGTGGGTCTAGGATCAAGGCTAGGAATGGAGACTTGAGAGTCGTACCCATCATTATCACTGTCACCATGAAGCAGTTACCACTTAGTAAGCTCCTGCTCTGTGCTGGGTGCTACATGAAATAATTTAATCCTCACGAGAAGATACAGGGTCAGCAAGATAAGCCCTACTTAATAGATATGAAAACTGAAAGTCAAAGATGTTAAATTCATCCAAGGCCAATCAGCAGGGATCTGGGGCTGGCCATTCCCCGTATTTGCCACTTGCTCACCGGCCCATCAAAGTAGAGTGAAGTTAAGAGAATGCACTGGGTCCTCAGAGGGAAGGCAGACAGGGCTGAGAAGGTGTCAACCTGGGGAGCCTATTTAGAGTGACCCGGAAGGCTCTGCCTGACACAGCTCTCCTCTTAATTCATTGTTAATTATCACCTGTCACGGGCTCCTCTGATGATGTCCAACACAGAAGCTATGGACGATGTCCAGAGTGTACGAGGAAAATTAAAACGTGTGTGGAGACTGGCAGCGGCACCCATGTGACTCGTAACCAGCGCACGTAGGGGTTTTGTGGCCAGAATACAGGATTAAGGGGTTGTAGGGAGACAGGACAACCAGGATAGACTGAGTAATAAGCACTGGGGAGAGCTGCAGAAAGGAGCGGGGAGGGAGGCTGAGGAGGCCCTTGGGCTGAGTGACAAGCCCCAGATCTGCCTCTTCCCTGCTGATGGGCCTTGGATGAGTTTAACATCTCTCGCCCTTGACTGAGACGGGAGGCAGCGGGAGCCAGAGCACAGGGCTCAGGGCAGGGCTGGGTCAGTATCTGGCATTTGCTCCTGGAGTGAGGCAGAGGCTACTGTTCCTAGAGGTTCAGTGGAAAATAGGAATAAAGGGAACGGGCTAGTGCCCCAGGGGCAGTGGAGTCAGCAGAGTTACGTTGTGGCCTGGGGAGATCTGGGAAGATCTGTGGCCAGGTGCAAAGCTGCAGATAGAAAGAAGGAAATAGGAGTAAAAAGAGCACCTGTGGGGTGAACTGAACACACAAAGGAGGCAGGAGGGGGAGAGCATCTGCTGTGGGTCAGATTAGGAAGGTTTTTGAGAGTCACAAATATAACTTTGGAATTAATTTGTCCAATACATACTCATTGAAGACCTACTATGTGCTGGGCACTGTCCAAGCGTTGGAGGAGACAGCAGTGACCATAGAGGGCAAAATCTGCCCTCGCGGGGCTTGATGTCTAGTGGAGGATGTGATGGGACAGATTCAAGAATGTAAAATCTGGTTTTCTTTCCTGCTTGGGTGAAGCATAGACATCGCCCAGTAGTAGACGGAGTCTCCTAGGGTTATATCAGCTAGTCTTCTGCCTTCAAGCAGGATGACACCATGCCAAGGGCCCAGACCCCATCACCGTTTTGGGAGCATCTCGAGCAATGGATTTCATACCTTCCCTGTGTTGCCAATAGCATCTCGTGCTGCAGAAAAATGTTCTTGGGCCTGGGGTTCCCCTAGAAGTACAAATAGGCCAGATGAGAAAGACATGTGAAATCTGGCCGGGGGCAGCGGCTCACACCTGTAATCCCAGCACTTTGGGAGGCCGAGGCGGGCAGATCACCCAGGCGCCAGGAGTTCAAGACCAGCCTGGCCAGCATGGCAGAACCCCGTGTCTACTAAAAAAAAATACAAAAGTTAGCCAGGCACAGTGGCGCACACCTGTAATCTCAGCTACTCTGGAGGCTGAGGCAGGAGAATCGCTTGAACCCAGGAGGCGGAGGTTATGGTGAGCTGAGATTGTGCCACTGCACTCTAGCCTGGGTGACAGAGCGGGACTCCATCTCAAAAAAAAAAAAAAGAAATGGGAAATCTGTCGGTTTCTCATGGTGCTTGAGTAAGGTTGACAGAGATTGAGAGAAAAGGAGCCAGTTTAGTGCTCAGTCCCCTTCCTCTCTACGTTTCCCCTGGGGGAGGACTTTCCTGCCTGAGCCAAAGCCAAGTCCCTATTCCAGGCCTCAGGAAATGTGTCCAAGTTCAGCAGGGAGAATGAGCCAGGCTACAGTATTTCTGCAGGGGCAGGAACAGAATGCCTCAGAGGCAAGTGTCTGTGTCTCTTATGGGTGCCTGAGGTCATACCTGGTAAAGATCAAGTGGGAGCTGTCCAGTTCATACCGTGGGCAGAATTCTAAGATGGCCCTCAAGTCCCCTTCACGCCAGTGTACACATCCTCTATAATCCCCTTCCCTTGAGTGTGGGCAGGGTGAGTGAATGTGATGGGACATCACTCTGATGATTAGGTTGCCATTTGGTTGCTTTTGAGTTAATAAAAAGACACGTCATCCAGGGTGGGTCTGAGCTAGTCAGGTCCGCCCTATAAATGAAGCTGAAGCCCCAGACAGACACTGTCCTGTTGGCCTTGAAGGACTGAGCTATCCGGTTATGAAAAGGGCCACGTGCCAGGGGACAGCAGGCAACCTCTGGTGACTGAGGGCCTAAGTCCTGTGATTACAGGAGCTGAACTGTGCCAACAAGAGTGAGCTCAAAGGAGGACCCCACACCTTAGATGATATTGCAGCCCTGAGTGCTATCTTGGTTTCAGCCTGGTGAGATCCTGAGCAGATAACCCAGATGAGCCGTGCCCAGACTAGATTCAGAGAGCGACATGAGAAATAAACAGGTGCTGCTTTAAGTGGCTGGATGTGTGGTAATGTGCTGCACAGCAGTAGATGAGGAATACCCTTGGTGTGGTTTAGAGCACCTTGAAGACCCCTCCAATAGGGGGATTGTGATAGCACTAGGAGCTTCCTCCTGCTCAGGGCCTTGTCCCTTATGGAATGCAAGTAGCTTTGAGAGAAGCCGTATAGGAAGCCTTAGTCGCCATTTACACATGAATCTGCATGAGTTCCAACTGTCTCCGAGGGTAGAGTTGGATGCTGGGGGAGACGGAATGATGTCCCCAGGTTTGGGAATGGGGAAGGCACTGGATGGCCAGGCTGGAAGCACTGAAGACAAGCCCTGAGGATGCTGAGGATGCCCCGTTTTACCTGGGATTGCCTTTGTGGATTGGGGTTGTATCCTCAAGGTCTCTTGAGCTAAGAGGGTACCGCTGCTAGCCTGGTAGTGGGGCACCCATCACGCCCTGCAGGAAGGGAGCAGAGGGCACGGCTGGGCTGTGGGAGGCAGGCATTCATTCTGGCTGCAGCCTTTGGGGGCTCCAGTGGAGCAGGAAGCAGGTGAAGTATTGTGCTGAGGGATGAAGTGCGGCCTTTCTATCTGTGCCCCTCCCGACCCACGATCCCTGGAGAACTCGGGAGTGACGTCATTGTTCTTGCCTTCAGTCGTTCATCTCAGCGCACCCATCCCGATTCTTCGTTCGGGGAGGACGCCGTGTGTACCTGGCATGTCTGGTTGTGAACAGGACATAATTTCAGGGACCGGGAGCGCTCTCATTTCCCAAACTTCTCTGACGGCTGATCAGAGTCTAGGATGCCACCATTTAAGCCCATCACCTTCTCACAGGCCTTGTCCCTTACTGACAGGCAGAGCCTCTGGGGGCGTGGCTCAGTCATACCTTCCCTGTCCTTTCCTGAGACGTTTCAATAGGGAGGAAAAGTGAGAGCGTAGCAACCTGAGAGGAGAAAGCCCGTGGACAGGAGGACAGAGCCGGGGGGAGGCACACTGGTGCCCTGACAGAAGTTTTCCTGGGATCAGATCTGCCCAGGGGAGGTGCCATGCCCCCGAGCCCGCCCCACCCAGCTCTGCCTGGTTGGACAGCTCCCACCATAAGAACAGAGGTGACTCAAATTGGGGAACTCTTGGCAATGGTGGCCTGGAGGGACCCCCCCTTCTTGAGACACCCACTCAACTTTTTAGCAAAGCCACATTTACTGAGCAGCTGACTATGTCCTGGGAACACACAGATGGTCCAACCCAGATCCCAACCCTTCTGATGTTCCCAGGGAAAAAAACCAACAGAGACGTGGCTGCTGGGGAGGAGTGGGGAAACACGAGGAACTGTGAGGTGTTTTTAGCATTTCTGTTTTTCGTTGTTTATTATTTTTAAAGTGTGCACAAAAGTAGAAACAACAGTGTTATGAACTCCCCCCAGCTATCATCCAGCTGTAACCATTTTATTAATATTTATTAATGTTAATATTGTGTCATCTAATCTAACTCTTCCACATTTTTTGACAGAATGTTTTAACACATATTCAAGGTGTCATGCATTTTACCCATAAATACTTGGTACAGTCATAGCTCACTGTAACCTCCAACTCCTTGGGCTCAAGCAATCCTCCTACCTCAGCCTTCCCAGTAGCTGAAGACCACAGGCGCACACCAGGACACCCAGTTAATTTTATGGTTTTTTGTTTGTTTGTTTGTTTGTTTGTTTGTTTGTTTTAGAGAGAGAAAAGGTCTAGCTGTGTTGCCCAGCCTGGTCTCAAACTCCTAATCTCAATCTTCTCTCCTTAGCCTCCCAAAATGCTAGGACTGCAGGCCTGAGCTACTGTGCCCGTCCATGAGCATTTTGTAATACCCGCCACAGCATCAAAATCTGTCCACGATACACAGCACCTCCCTCCTGGCCCTTGGGACATTTCCAGTCCCCAGAACGGACCCCTCCATCCTACACCTCTAGGAGTCTTGCCGTGTGGCCGTGACATGCTAGGCGGTTCAGACTTGAGCTGCCCAGGAGCCCCCCACTGTCCATTCCTGGGGCCCACCCAAGTTTGGCCGGGTGACTCCACCACTCCTCAGAGGGGTTGACCACCTTTCCCCTCTGAGTCCTTCCTCCTCTCTGTCCTTGTCCTTGCAGATTGAAATGCTAGAGCATAAGTACGGGGGTCACCTGGTGTCCCGGCGCGCCGCTTGCACCATCCAAACCGCCTTCCGCCAATACCAGCTCAGCAAGAACTTTGAGAAAATCCGCAACTCGCTTCTGGAGAGCCGCCTGCCACGGCGGATCTCCCTGCGCAAGGTGCGGGCACCCACGGCCGAGAGCCTGGCGGCCGAGAAAGCGCTCATGGAGGGCTACGGCCTCATGGGGCTGCCGCTGGTGCGCGCGCCCTCCCTGCCGCCCGCCTTCGCGGGCACCCTCACCGAGCTGGAGGACTCCTTCACCGAGCAGGTGCAGTCCCTGGCCAAGTCCATCGACGACGCGCTCAGCACCTGGAGCCTCAAGACCATGTGCTCCCTGCAGGAGACCGGCGCTTACCAGCTCCACCAGGCCCTGCAGGCGGCCGCGGGGCCCCCAGGCCTGGAGGCCGAGATGCGGGAGCCGGAGAGCGCAGGCCCCGGGCCGGGGGATGAGGCCGCGGAGACCCCCGGGCTGCCCCCGGGCCACAGCGGCACCCTCATGATGGCTTTCCGGGACGTCACGGTGCAGATCGCCAGCCAGAACATCTCCGTGTCCTCCGTGTCCTCCGCCACGGCTCTGTCCGTAGCCAACTGCCGGGGCGCTCAGACGGCCCAGGCCACAGCGGAGCCCGCGGCGGGCAAGGCCGAGCAGGGCGGGACCCCCGGGCAGGAGGCCGCGGAAGGCCCCGCAGTGGGCCGGGGGGACGCGTCCGCGGAGGACTCATGCGCAGAGGCTGGGGCTGGGGGGGCGGTGGATGAAGCCACAGCAGCCAAAGCGGAGGAGGAGGAGGAGGAGGAGGAGGAGGAGGAGGCAGCAGACGTGGGGAAAGGGGCCGAGGCTGAGGCAGGCGACTTGGAGCAGCTGAGCAGCAGCAGCACGTCCACCAAGTCCGCCAAGTCAGGCTCGGAGGTGTCGGCCTCCGCCTCCAAGGACGCCCTGCAGGCCATGATCCTGAGCCTGCCGCGCTACCACTGCGAGAACCCCGCCAGCTGCAAGTCGCCCACGCTCTCCACCGACACCCTGCGCAAGCGACTCTACCGCATCGGCCTCAACCTGTTCAACATGTAAGTCAGCCCTGGCCCCCAGCCCGGGGTGCTGGGAGGGAGGGAAGGAGGAGGGGGGACACCTCGCCTCCACCAAGCAGGGCACCAGGTGACTGCCCACGTCATCCCAGGGCCCTCCAGGCGCATCTGTGCCTTGCCTGATCCCTGGGGTCATGTTTAGGAAGTACGCATTTTATTTTTAATCATTCTGAGTTTATTTTAAGAGAGATTAGAGGAAAAAAATAACACATCAAACACATGCTTTCACAACTGTTACAGTTTAAGATGAAGCTAGGGTTTGAAAAGTAAGAGAATGTAAAAGAAAAGACAGTATTAAGTAAATAACAGTCCAGGCGGCTTGAGGATTAAGCAGCAATCATTGAGGTGGAATATGAAGCCAGGGAAAACGCATTAGCTCCCAGCGTTGATGAAATGCGGGGCTGGGTGGGGGAGGGAGGAGAGGCGCCTTGTAAGGAATGCGGCAGAGAGCAGGAGAGGGGAGGGCTACCAGGAAGAGAGAGTGTGAAGCAGGCAGAGGCAGAGTAGAAAGAGAACAGGGGAGAAATGACCGACTGCCATAGCTCAGAGACCCCGATGAGACCCGGACTGGTCCTGCACGGAATGTATACAGCCAGTCCCAAGCAGAGGAAAGGAAGCACACCTGCCCCTCCCATGGAAAGTCAAGTCCATGAGGCACTCGCCTCCATCCTCCACTCGCCCCTTCATAACCCCAAGCCAAGAGCGTCTCTCTCTGGCCCTAATGCATGTTCATCCATTCATTTGGCTGTTATTTATCGGGTGCCAGGCACTGTGACCACAGAGGGGAGTAGGACACATCCGCTGGCCTCAAGAGGTCTCTATTCTAGAGGAAGTAGCCCCTGTTCATAGCTCACCTTACATAAAGCATCTATAATCCTCCCAGCAGTATCTACACAGAGGTGCTACCGTGCTGTTTTACAGAAAAGGAAGCCGGCTCACACCAGTACGGCGAGTTGCCCACGATGAAAGAGCTAGTACTCGGCAGACCTAGGGGAAGGCGGATCTGATGCTAAACCACCCCCCCCGCACTTCCACAGTGTCACTTCTTCACGCACATGAAAACTCACACAGATACTCGTCTCCCCCAAGGCAGTAATTCTTAAACTATCCATAGCGAAGGACCAGTTTTGTTCCCCCACACCCTTCTGAAAATACATTGTGGGCTAATACTTTTGTAAAATACAATAAAAATGAGTTGCTAGAAAAACAGTCACATGCCTGCTTGTCCCGGAGATGTTGAAATGCTATGGATGGTTCTGAGTGCTTACCTTGTGTTTCTGCACTTACCTCCTCCTGGACCTGTGAGAAACAGCTCAGGGAGGAGCATGGCTTCAAAGCTTGCAAAGGAAAGGGGGGTGTGGCGGAGGTCCCACCTCTGTTTCTCCCACCTTCTCTCCAGGTTGGGGCATCTGTGGTGGGGACCTGCATATTGACAACAGGATATGGGTAGGGGGAAGGGCAGGCCTGGGGTAAGACCCAGGAGGCAGGGACAGAGAAGGGTCCTTCTCCTCCACCTGCTCTGGAATTCACTTTGTTTGCAGACCTCCTCTGACCTCCTCCTGGTCACACACCATCCTCTGCGTGAGGACATTCCGTGGGTGGAAGCTGTGGTGAGAGGTGCTTCCAATGGGAAACTGGATTTCCAAGGAACCTCTGGGCACTTCCATGGGTGGAAGACAGGGAGGAAAGAGTCATGGATGGCTTCAGCTCACTCTCTACTGCTTCTCCCCACTCTCCCCACCTCCAGAAACCCAGACAAGGGCATCCAGTTCCTGATCTCCCGCGGCTTCATCCCTGATACCCCCATTGGTGTGGCCCATTTCCTCCTCCAGCGAAAGGGCCTCAGCCGCCAGATGATTGGCGAGTTCCTGGGCAACAGCAAGAAGCAGTTCAACCGCGACGTGCTGGAGTGAGTACCCCACGCTCCGGGCTCCCCCGACTCCTTCCCACACCCCACCTGCCCGGGCTCTCTCCGTGAGCTCCCTGGTGAAATCCTCGCTCCAGTTCTAACAGCTTCCAGCTTCCAGATTGTCCACAGGAACCAGAATCCCCTCTTTAGCCCATCACCCCAGTGGGCCGGAGCCCTGTCTGCCGTCAGAGTCATTGATGGAGTTCGCTCCAGGCCCGGCTCCATTTGAGGCACCAGGGATACAGAAATGGTCCAAAGAGACAAAGAGCCCTTTCTGTGTGCCACCCTCCAGGGCAGGAGAAACCAGGAAAAGGAAGGGGCCTGTGTCAGCACTGGGGTTCCTCTCTGCCTGGTGAAGAGCCCCTCGGGGTTCCTCTCTGCCTGGTGAAGAGCCCCTCGACCCCCCTCCCCCGGGACCCACCCATTCTCCAAGGTTCATTTTCATATCGCTGGAGGCAAAAATGTGAGGCAGAAAGAAGAAGGGGTTAGACTGAGGGTTTTAGAGCAAGAAAATACTACAATTCCATAAAGATAAGTCAACCGACAAAATCATGACCGAAGAAAAACTGTTCGTTTAAAACCAAAATAAATGGTTTTAAAGTCCAGTCGCAGGGTGGGGACCCCAAGGGGGCTGCCTTTGCCCCCGCTCAGCCTTGATAGTGTGGACAGGCAAGAGTCTCTTCACACTCACACCTTGTCCGGAATGGCAGGGCAGGGCTGGCGCTCCTCTGAGGCTGAGGGGCAGGGCCTTGCAGCTACTCCTTCCCTGGGACATCGGCTCCAGCCCCTGCCATGCCCGCCTGCTCTTTCTGGCTTCCATTAGTCCCCTACGTTGGCCTCCTTCTTGAAGGTCACCATTCTTCAGGGACCCTCCCCCATTTATCTCCTCTTTCTCCTTGGGGACGGTCAGCAGAAGTGTCCCCCGGAGGCCCTGGGAGGAGCTCTCCCTTTCATACTGGCCCCTGGAGCAGCAAGGGCCTGCCAGAGAGGGTTTGGACGCTGAGGGACCCACCCAGTGGTCAGCACCCCTGGAGTGGGAGTTCGGAGATTTAGCTTCTATTGATGGAGCTGCCTTGGTGCCGTGTGCCCACGTGGAGAAGCCCCTGTCCTCTGGGCCTGCGTTTCCTTGCCTGCAGAGAGGTGCTGGGTTGTAAGGGCTGGACCCATTGCCCTCTGAAATCCCTGTCACGTTTCTAAATCCACTGATGTGGTGGTGATCTGACTGAGTTCAGTGAGTGAGGGCTGGGATCCACTCAGGGACCTTGAAATCCCTGCACGACCCTCAGCTGGGCAGAACTGAGCTCCTGCCCCGACTCTTGGTGGCTTTTGACAATTTATCATCCCTCCTGGAGCTGCTGGTGGAGACCCTCTGCGGGCCTCAAAGAGGAGAGAGAGCCAATGCTAGGCAGTGTCTCCCTCTCACCTCCTTTCTCTTCTCCCTCAGGCTTCCCTTCCCCTCCCCAGCACTGCTGTGGGGGCCCACGGAGGTGATACTGGGACCCAGGATACACCTACACCCTTCCTTTTCTGTGTCCCCTGGTCGGCTCAGCTCTCTGGCTTTCATGCGCTGTTGTCCCAGTCCCTTCCTCCCCAAGCCAGGGTGAGGTGCTGGCCCCGTCGCCCCAGGAACCCCTCCTGTGTGTCTCTGCTCTGGGGGCAGGAGTGACTCTGCTTCACCCACAGGCCCTGACTGTTGTCCGTTTCCTTCTGTCTTTCCCAGTCTCCATGTGGCCTGCACCCTAAATTCTAACCTGCGAGGCCCACATTGATCTGGAGTGCGCGGAACGCAGTGTTTTCCTGCAGCGCAGGTGGTGCTGAGTGGCACAGTGAAAACTAATTGCCGTCCTCCCTGGAAGACTGGGTGTATGGGCTGTGGGCTGGAGGCCGGGAGCAGTGGCTGCAGCCTGTGCTGAGGAGAGGAGCCCGGCTGGGGGCTGGGCTAACCGCCTTAGGCAGGGATCAGCCTCGGGATGGGTAGAGGCCAGACTCCCACCTTGGTACACTCTTCCAGTGAGAAGAGGCAGGGTGGTGAGATCAGAGGAATAGCTGGACCCAGGCTCTGCTCCTCTGTGCTGTGTGGCTTTGACAGGTCACCTCTCTGGGCCTCGGTGTCCTCATCTGTAAAATGAGAGGGTTGGGCAATGTGATTGCAAAGGTTTCTCCAAGTCCTGAGACTCTACCACCTTTCCCATCTCTTAGTGCCTTGGTGGCACTGCCTTAAACACTGGGGCATGCTTTGTCATCCTGCCAGAGCAGCCCGCAGGCCCCAGGGCAGTGCTGGGGTGCCAGGGCTCATGGGGGAATGAGTTGGCCGTTTATTATTCAACAAACATCAAGCACTTATTTATTGTGTGTTGAGAATGGGGCCACACTGGGCACCCGTGTGTGTGTGTGTGTGTGTGTGTGTGTGTGTGTGTGTGTGTGAAGAAGCATGGCTCACAGTCTCAGGGAACTTACAGACCTAGGTGTGGTTGGGGAGAAGTGAGGAGGAGGAGCATGAAAAGAGAGTGAGAAGACCAAGGGGCCTCCAGCCAGAACCCTGGCTTGGGCTGGGTTGAGTGCAGAGCTGAGCCCCGATGTGCCCTGATGAAAGCCACAATCCCTCATGCTTGACTGTGTAGCCATGCAGGCCTGGGCCCAGAGGCCCTGGCATGCTGACTCAGTGCCACAGAAAGGAGCCCTTCCCCAAAGTCCATAGGTCACCGACCGCCTCGCTTCTGTCCTGCAAAGGGCAGGGAGAAGATGGAGAAGCAGGAAGTGGCAGGCACTGGCAGCGGAGGTGGGCGCTGGAGTCTCTGCATTTCCCTGCCACTCTGGCCAGCCAGTCTGGATTTCAGAATCACTGTCTCTTCCTTACTCCTGCCAGAGAAAACACACACACTAACCAAGTCACCAGGTGCCATTTTGCCCAGGCCTGGAAGGCTTCATTGGGATTCTGTGCGGCTCCCCTGTCCCCGCCTGGTGACATTTAGCAAGTGGCATTCGTTCTGTACAAAGCTGTTTGCTGAATAAAAGGACATAAATCACCCATCCCCTTGGAGACTAAAACAGCCCAAACCACAGCACTCTCCCAGGCCGCAGCCGCTGAGAAAGCCTCTCAGGGGAAGGGTGCGCTTCCCAACTCTCAGGCCTGCGGGGAAAGGAAGAGGAGGGAGGGAGCAGCTGCCACCTCGGCTGCTGGTCTGTCTGAGCATCATGAATGCTGTGACATTTGCTTTCAGAATTCGGCCCTCAGCGCTCTTGGAAGCTGACATCTCCATCCTTTTGTGTCTCATTTCCACAGAAGACACATTCCAAGAAGGAATGTATTCTTACCAGGCCTTATCAGATGATAATAATAGAAGGCATTCCGAGCTCAAAGAGCCACACCCACTCCAGTGTTTACCTGCGAAGGTTTTGCTTTTGGTTTTTTTGAGACGGAGTCTTGCCCTGTTGCCCAGGCTGGAGTGCGGTGGTGCAATCATGGTTCACTGCAGCCTTAAACTCCTAGGCTCAAGAGAACCTCCCACCGCGGCCTCCTGAATAGCTGGCACCACTGGCATGTGCCACCACACCTGGCTAATTTTTTAATATTTTTGTAGCGATGGAGGGTCTCACTATGTTGCCCAGGCTGGTCTCAAACTCCCAGCCTCACACAGTGCTCCCATCTCAGTCTCCCAAAATGCAGGGATTACGGGCATGAGCCACTACACCCAGCCTGTTTGTTGTTAAAGGAGAAATCAGCCTCAGTTTCCTCATTAGTAAAATGCTGGTAAGAGTACCTGTCTCAAGTGAATTAAATGTTTTCAATGCACATGAAGTGCCTGACGCTTAGTAAGTTATCTGTAAATGTTAGCTCTTTCTTTTCTTTTTTTTTTTTTTATTAGAGACAGGATCTCTCTTTGTCACCAGGGCTACTGGGCAGTGGCATGATCAAAGCTCACTGCAGCTTGAACTCCTGGGCCCAAGTGCTCCTCAAACCTCAGCCTCCTGAGTAGCTGGGACTACAGGCTAAATGTTAGCTATTTCATTATTATCTTTCCTACTTGAAAGCACAGACATTAGAACGCCCCCACCCCGCCGTCCCATTCCCCGTGCACAAGGAACCCTCAAACGTGACTCAAACTCAGGTCTACTAGGCAGACAACGAGAACTTGCTGGAACTTCCTGGGCTTTGCTGGGAAGGGGTCAGCCCAGTCTGGGGAGCAGCCTGCAGCCTGAGCAAGCCCGGTCCAGAGGCTGAGAGTCGTGCAGTGGCAGGCCAGCAGCAGGAGCCAGACAGCAGCCAGGGTTAGGGTCCTCTAGGGCTGAAGCCTCTCCCTGTCCGTTTTCACATGGCTGGGGAATTTGGCTCTGCTCTATTTCCTTTCTGAAATGTCCGCTTCAGCAGGTTTGAAGGCCAGTGGATGGGGAATGTTGCATGCCAGCTGTGAGCGGCCTCTTTCTGGCCTGGATGATTTTTCCGGTGTGAACCCCGTGCACATGGAGAGCACTGGTGTCTACCATCTCCATGAAATGCAGGAAGGCAGCTTCTGGGGTGAGCTGCCGGAAGAAAGCTTCCTGCGTGTTCTTCCCTCCATTGCATCTGCTCCATCCTTTGTTAAATTCCAAGACATATCAGGGTTTGACGTTTGGGTCAGATTTCATTATTTTATTTCCATGGAAATATGTTGGCCAGAGTATAACAGATTTGTTCTTCTTAGAGGACATTTAGAAATGAAAACAGATTGTCTGTCACATTCAACAGTCTGGAAGGCTCTGGCCTTTCATTGCTAGGAAGAAATCATTTGAGAACATCCTGCCCACACTGCTGTGTGTAATCTCAGTCACCTTGTTCCTGAGGAATTCCTATGAGGAAGGGGAGAGCAGGCCCAGGCGGACCTTACGTGTCTGGAGGAGAGAAAAAGAGGCCCAGGCAAGCATTGTGGCTCACGCCTGTGGTCCCAGCACTTTGGGAGGTCAAGGCATCAGAATCACTTGAATCTAGGAGGTTAGGGCTACTGTGAGCTGTCAGGGCACCACCGCACTCCAGCCTGGGCAAAAGAGACCTCATCTCTACAAAAAAAAAATTTTTTTTAAATAGCCAGGTGTGGTGGCGGGCACCTGTGGTCCCAGCTACTCGGGAGGCCAAGGCAGGGGAATTGCTTGAGCCCAGGAGATGGAAGCTGAAGTGAGTTGTGACTGTGCCACTGCACTCTAGACTGGAAGCCTGGACAACAGAGTGGGAGCCTGTCTCAAAAAAGGAGAGAGAGAGAGAAGAAGAGGAGAGAGGAGGGAGGGAGGAAGGAAGAAAGGGAGGGAGGGAGGAAGGGGAGAGAGAGTGAGAGAGAGAGAGAGAGAGAGAGAGACCGAGACCCAGTGCAGGCAGGTAGGAATAGAAGATTCAGGGTCATTTCCACTGCTTTGAAAATGGTACACTGCTAGCACCAGAAGGATGGAAAGAGAACATCTTCAAAAGTGGTGTCTTTGGGGTTATGGCCTTGACCCTTCACCTCTCCACTCTTTCCTGCCCCACTCCCCACCACAGATAGACAAGGGATTCTCCTGAACAGTCAACAGTTGTGAGAGTTTAAGACCTACTTACTTCTGTAGCTGGAGATCTTGGGACCTTCAGTCCAGGATTGAGACTCCCTTTGGCCTGGTCACTTTGTCATTTAAATTGGACTTTTATATAGAAATGGACCTACCTGCCACCCAGTCCTTCCCTGACTGCTCAGGCCTTTGCTCTGGAGGACTTAGTCTCCTCTGTGTGTCAGCTGTGACTGCAACAGGCCGCTCCGACGTGGGCCTTCTAGGAGGGCTTCCGGGGTGTCAGTGTCTCCAGGGCAGGGCTGTCGTATCTCCAGCAGGGCCGTTTGTGACCAAGCAGGCCATGAAATATAATGCGGCTCACATGTGCTGTGTGCCACAGGTGCTGTTCTGAGAGCCTTACATGCAAAACCTCGTTCCATCTTCACAGCGACGCTGGGAGGGAAGTGCGGCTAATCCGTACCAAACAGAGGCACTGAGGAATGGAGAGGTTAGGGAGCTTGCCCACAGTCACAGAGCTAATCAGTGGCTGCGGTGTGAAGCCGGGCACAACGGCTCCGTCACCTGAGGCCTTAACCCTGCACCGTCCAGCCTCTGTGCGTCATTCCGAGACCCATGTGGTTCGGTTGCTTTTACAGTCCTTGTCAGTCCCCCGTCGTGAATCATGACACTGAAGACCCCTTAGACAGTCAGTGGTCCAGCCCTCTCATTTTACCCTGGCAGAAACGGAGGCCCTGGGGAAAAGACATGACTAGTCTCCTGGCCAGCAGCAGAGAAACTGAACAAAATCAGGTACTATCCCACCTCTTGCCTTGGCATTATTCGCTCTGCCCCTTATTTGCTATGCCCTGATCCTTTCGATTTGGGAAGAAAGCAGAGCTGAGAAGCTGATTTGCAAGTCTCAAGAGGTCTGAGCCAGATTTAGCTTCCTCTCTCTGGTGTATGAATATCTTAAAGGGCCGATGGATGTCTAATGATATAATTCCAGGCAGAATTAGTTGGTGGGGCAGGGAGGGGTCCTGTCCACTGACAGCCGGGTCAGCCCACACCTAATGAAAATGCACGTGCAGTTAAGCCCTGTTGTATACCAGGAACTTCACACCCACTGCCTCTTTTAACACATGTAACAACCCTGCCTGGTAGATATTCTCAGTGTCGTCTCCATTCTCGAGGTGAGGAGATGAGCCACCAGGAGGCTACGTGACTTGAAGTAACAGCTCCGTGGCCTTTTCTTATTCCACCCACTGCTATTGGCATAGAGCAGTGCTTCTAAAAGGGTGGTCCCTGGGCCAGCAGCATCAGCTTCGCTTGGAAGCTTGTTAGCAATGCAAACTCTCAGTTCCCACTCCAGGCCCACTGAATCAGACTCTGGGGCTTGGGGCCCAGCACTCCGTGCACTAATAAACCCACCAGGCAATTCCAATGCATGCCTCAGTTTGAGATCCACCAGCAAACGACGCTGCCGAGTCCAGCAAGAGAAAAATCAGCTCAGGGATTCTAAACTGTAAGGGTAGTTTGAACTTCGTTCTTTTGGTACCTGAGTCTCAAGGTGTGAGTGGCAGCCAGTCCTGCCCAGCCCCCTCAGAAGAGTTTCTTCGTCCCCATGACATCACCAGGAACACTGGCAGGTCCTGCATCCGTTTCCTCCTCTTCTATTTTCTTAGCCACGTTGCACTTTTCCAAAACGCCTTGGCCTTTGTTGAGCATGTTATGGGTTCTGACGAACAAAATAACTCTGTGGACGAGGGGCCTTTTTCATTGGATTGTGGAAGCCAAGAACTGCCAAATAAAGCCAGGGTTTCTACATTCCGTGGCAATAGGTGGTTTAGTTTTCCTTCCTAATCCTGAAACCTGGGCTTGGTCTCAGCCAGGAGCACAAGCTCACACACTTCCTCTCAGGCCAGATCTTTGCCGTCTCTTCCAGCCAGTTAAAAACCCCTGCTGCTACCATTACCTATTTTCAGCTCCCCACCAGTTCCTTTGTCTGCCAGACACTGTCTTGCTATCACTAAAAAAAAAGAAGGTGGAGATGATGAAATTCATTTTGATCACAGGCGTGTAGGACGCTTCATTTTCCAACAACACAAACTGATTCCACGCACAGATCGATGTTAACAAGCAATTTTATGCAAGAT
Organism: Theropithecus gelada; assembly: GCF_003255815.1. Taxonomy (NCBI): domain Eukaryota; kingdom Metazoa; phylum Chordata; class Mammalia; order Primates; family Cercopithecidae; genus Theropithecus; species Theropithecus gelada. The sequence continues at coordinate 104,631,655 of NC_037679.1, read as the reverse complement.
TGTACCTGTTTCTACAGATGCAGGGAACATCCATCCTTTTTCCCCAACCCTTGTGAGGTATTTGCTGCAGACCCTGCAGAAGCTCACAGGAAGGAGGGGGAAGCCTGAGCAAAACCGGTACCACTCGTGATCCACACGCCAGTTAGCGGCACCTCCTGAGACAGGTCCAGTCATGCTTGGCTGGAAGCAGTCTAATCAGTGCCAGTTGCTCTAGTTCTCATCACTTACTTGCATGTGCAGGGGGAAGAAGACGGGGTCTGTGCCCGCCACACTGCCTCATTGTCTGGGGTCTGGAATCCTCGGGGCCATTCGCAAGTCCATCACAGGTCTCGGTGTCAGCTCCGGATAATCTTGGCAGCAAAGCAGGCTGAGTAATCCTGGGCTGTTGGGTAGAACTTCCAAAGGCACAGGCCACTGAGGCTCCTTCTCCAGCTGCCAGCATGCTCGAGGTCATTCCTGGTCATCTCTCACTCACTCATTCATTCATCCCACAAAACAGTGATTGGGTGCCCATACCCCAGGGAGGCAGAGATCGAAAGAACTGCCCTGTCTTGAAGGAGCCTGTAGCCTCGTGGGGAAGACAGGCAGGCAAATGTTATGACACAGGGAGATAAACGCAATGGTGAACAGATAAACGGGGATAACAGAGGTCAGGAAAGACTCCTAGGGAGGATGAGAGCTAAACAGAGACCTGCAGGGGTGGGGCTGGGTGGCAGGAAGAAAAAACAGCATGCACCAAAAATGTGGGCATGAGAGCCAGGCTGCAGGAGGGACCACGCTGGGGAAGGGGCGAGAGAAGCTGGAAGCAGACAGGGCCTTCTTTGCTTTGCTAAGGAGCTTGGGTTTCACACTAGGGATGTGGGAAGCCCTGGAAGAAATGTGAGCAGGGGCATGAGCCACGGTACCAATGAGCAGCCTAGGATGGCTCTGAAGACGGTTTGGAGGCAGGGAGACTGGTGAGGAGGCTACTGCTGTTAACAGCCATGGTGAGAAAGGATGAAGCCCTAAACTGCAGCTGTGGGCATGGGGAGGGGAGAAGTTGGCAGAGCCCAGGGCCGCGGGGAAGCAGCAAGGCCATGGCCAATGTGGGAGGGAGCCAGGCGTCCAGCGCACAGCCAGTGGTCTCCAAGCTGATGAGAATTCACAATATGCATGTGCATCAGGCCCCCTGTGTTGGTGCTCCATCTACCAAATAAACTGTATAGATTTTCAGTTTCAGGGGCAGGGAGATGCTGGATTCAGGGACATTTCATCTGAAGAATCTATCAAACTAGATATTGTCAAATATTTACTCAAGCAAGTTAAACTGTTAGCTATCTAGAGCCACCGGAATGGAGGCAGCCACTAGAATGGGGGCAGCCACCGGGACAGTGGTTGTTGAGGGGGGGGTGGGGCCCAGTTTCAGGTCAGTGAGGAGGAGCAGCTGCAATGGATGAGAGGCACCTCTGGAGGAAAGAGTCCGCCTGGGGAGGGACGGTGATGGAAGCCAGGAAGACGGTGTTTCCAGAAGGGAGCAATTAACCATGTCGATGCTGCCAGGAGGCTGGGATGAGGACAGAGAGAGGCCGTTGGACTTGGCCACATAGCAGCCAGCAGTGGCCGTGACAAGGGAAGTGTTCATAGGATCCTGGGATTGGATGCTTGAGTGGAGCAGGTTGAAGAGTGAATGGAGATGAGGGGGTGGAGGCAGCAAAGAGGAGAGAAAAGAGGCAGTGACTAGAGAGCAATGAGGGCTCAAGGCAGGGTTTTAATTTGTAAGACGAAAAAGACAAGCTCCTGAGCGTGATTCAGTGGAGGGGAGGCATGGTGGCTCATCTGAAAGAACACCTCAAACTTCATGTGCCCCAGGCTGGAGACCCCGTCTCTCCTCCCGCACACGTCTGCACCAAGATACACTCACACTGGAGAACGGAACCTCCAGGCCCTGGGTGCTCCAGCCAGAGCTCCAGGACGCACCAGTGATGCCTCCCTTTCCTCACTTCCCACATTCCCTGCATCTCGAGTCCCATCCGTCCTTCCTCTAAGATGCAGCGAGATCGTCCATCCAGTTTGTTTCCCCTGCTCCTGCCTTAGCCCCAGCCCCATTTTCTCCAGCTTGGACCTCTGCCGTAGCATCCTGCCTGGGCCCCTGCTTCTGTCTTGTTTCCTGCCCCGCTGCCATTCATTTTCTCCCCAAGAGCCAGAGAAATCTTAGAACAAACAGGACCCTGTCACTCCTCTGATCACACCCTCTACTGTGTCCCAGTACATTCAGGATAAACCCCCAAATCCTTCTCATGACCCACAAAGCTGACGGACTGAGCCCCTGCCTGCCTGTCTAGCCCCACAGTCACCATCCTCCCTATTACTGTCTGCATTGCAACCTTGTGGACCCTGCCTAGGTCCTTGAAAGCTCCTCCCTGCCACGAGCCTTGCGTGTGCTTCCTCCCTTAGCCCACCTGAAAGCTCTCCCCTCTCTCCTTCCTTTGGCCGCCTCCTACTCATCTTTCAGGTCTCAGCCTAAATGCCGTGTCCCCAAAGAGGCCTTTCCAGACATACAATATGAAATGTATCTCCTTTGTCCTCTCCTGGAACGCTGTCGTTTCCCTACGTAGAACTTGTCATGACTATAAGTAAAGAATTATTTTTGCCGGGCGCGGTGGCTCACTCCTGTAATCCCAGCACTTTGGGAGGCTGAGGCGGGCGGATCACAAGGTCAGGAGATTGAGACCACGGTGAAACCCCGTCTCTATTAAAAAATACAAAAAAATTAGCCGGGCGTGGTGGCGGCGCCTGTAGTCTCAGCTACTCAGGAGGCTGAGGCAGGAGAATGGCGTGAACCCGGGAGGCGGAGCTTGCAGTGAGCCGAGATCCCACCACTGCACTCCAGCCTGGGCGACAGAGCGAGACTCCGTCTCAAAAAAAAAAAAAAAAAAAAAAATTATTTTTGATTCTGTGTTTAATGCCTGTCTCTCCCACCAAGACAGACACTGTGTTACTTGCCACTTACACCAGCTCCTTAGCACAACCTTGCACACAGGAGCCATTTCAGTGTGTGTTGCTGAAAGAGTCAGTCAGCCACTGCCATAGGGCGCAAAAGGCACCAGAAAGGGGAAGGCAGAAGGTCAGGGATATGGGCCCCTGCTGTGCCCAGGCCAGCTCTGAACCTGCAGGGTGACCACAGAGCCAATAGGCACGCCTGGTTAACTGTGTCCACATGTTTCCCCTTGGCCTCTCACAGGTCCCCACCAAGCCATTTGGGTAAGATCACAGCCCCTAGGAAGACATACATTAGTGCCAGCCACTGAGCAGCAGAGAGCCAGGGAGAGGTGGGGGAGAGGAGGGCACAGGGGGCCACCTGCCCCAGGAGATGTCAGCAAGGAATGAGATGTGTGCAGTCCCCCTGCAGGGCTGGCTCTCTCATGTACTTCAGTCTCATATGTAATTTTAAAAAATGGAATAATGGTTCATATTGCCCAAGCTTGAGAAGACGAAGTCGTTGTACACGTAGTGAAGCACTTAGAGCCATATTCAGTACAGAGAGCTCGGAGGGAGCTCCCCGCACTGGAGTAAGGGACCTCCCTGCCACGCCGTGCACACACAGGAGTGAAGAGAAGGGAGCCCAGTGGGGCAGGGAGAGGCCTCACAAGACTAGGAAGCTGACAGCCCGCTCTTCCCAGCGGTGGGAGCATGGGGCAAGCCCTACGCGGCCTTAGTTTTGTCTTCTGTAAAATGGGGAGATGATACACCAGAAAAGACCATCCGGGAATGTGAGGTGCTCTTTACCTTAAAGACGACCGATGAGGAGAGAAGACTCCGGGCCGCCCTGGGTGAAGGCTGCAGGATGGATTTGGTAAACTGCCCACACTCAGCTCTCCATGAGGATTCCAGGGCAGCACAGAAGGCTGGAAAGTGGGGATTAGGAGTGCTGGTAGACGCTGCAAAAGAAGAGAAGCAACAGGGCAGAGAGTGAGAGAAGGGGAGGGAGAAAAAGAGGGCACGGTGCGGGCAGAAGCTTATGCTCAGGGAGTGAAGAGGAGGCTCATGCTGGAGAGGGCCAAGGCTGATGGGTGCTTCTGGGGACTCTGGAATGAGCAGGGCTTATGGCAGACAGCACAGTCCCACCCCCGGCCACCTTCCCCAGGATGACACAGGCCCTATCAGAAAGGCAAACAGTGACCAGTGATTCCCCCGGAGGACGGTGGGGACGAAGCCACCAGCCCGACGGAAGTGCTGCTGTGGTCGTCTGCCCCCTGCCATTGGGAGCATCTGCTTCAGAGATGGCCGGTGCCTCTGGGTCCCTGTCCTGAGCGGCCACCTGGTCCAACCCCCAACTCTCCAGTGAGGAAGTGGCCTCCTCAGGCAGGAGGGTAGAGTGTCCCACCACTCAGCAGAGCTTCCTCCCTTCCAGCAGGGGCTTTCACAGCCAGAAAATGTCATTTTTTCCCCCAGGGTCTGGGAAACCCAGAATAGCACCTGTTCATGAAACACAGACACCCTGTGGTGGTAAATGCAGGGAGGGGAGGAAGGCAGGATGGCCAGCGCACAGCCAGGGGAAGCACTAAATCTGTTCATGCCTCCATCCCCCTCCCTCACCACCTGCACTGCAAAAGCAGCCCCGATATCCAGGTGGGGACACATGCCCCTGAGGGCTGCTGCCCGGTGGCCTGTCAGTTGCTGGATTCACACTTTAAAAGCCACAACGAGGCCTACCCTTGCACTCAGCTCAGCCTTTGGTGTCACAATTTAGGAACAACCTGGAGATCTTGCAGAGAATGCTGATTCCCAGGCCTTGTCCCCAAATATCCTAATTTGCTGGGTCTGGGGTGGGGTCCAGCGAGCTGCATTTTAACTCTTATGACTCTGCTGTGGGGTCCTGAGAACACACACTGGAAGATGTTGGATGGGAGGCCCCTCCGGCTCCACAGCCCACGTGCCCACCCCTGCAACCCTCCCTGCTTTGAGGCCCACGAGGGGTGTATTCAACTCTCATTATGTGGGCCAACCTTTCAACCTGGCTGCTTCTCCCATCCCAGTCTTTGGCTCTCAGGCTCTGGGCTCACTACCGGGGCTTTTAGCAGCAGCCCTGAGCGAGTGAGCAGCTGCTTGTCACCTGAGTGAAGGGCTGGAAACTAGGCCATCGTGCTTGGCTGGGCAGATCCCACCCTCACCAGCTGCTCCCACCGCCTCCTACGGAAGCCTGCCCCCACGGTGCCCTGGGCCTCCCGGCACCCCCGCCGTTGCAGGGTGAGACCGGGTCCACAGCTCTGGGGCAGAAGGCACTCAGAGAGAGGCTCTTGGAGGAACGTGGATGTGGGAGGTTGGGTGCCAGGACCTCAGGGTTCAGAAACAGGGAAGGGGCGGGGTACATGACAGATGGGGACAAGTCCTGGGGAGCCACTCAGAGAGACCAAGGGCCTCTTCCTTGGCCTCAAAAGAGTCAGCACCCTGGGCTGAGAGGGCGGGATGTGGTCGCTCCATGCCGCCCCCACCAGTCCGTGGCGCACTTCACATCTTCATCTCTACCAGTCTTTTTCTGTCTTTTCCTCTTCCCCTCCTGTCCCTTTCTCTCCTCGTGTCTCTCTGTCTTTCCCCCTTCCTCCCTCTGTCTGTTTTTCACTTGTTCTTCGTCTCACTCTCCGGTCTTGCTCCCTTTCTGGGATCTCTCTCCTGCCTTTTCCTCCTTGCCTGTCCCTCTCTCTCCTTTCTCTCTCTGTCTGTCTAATTAGACTTTCCTTGACCTTCGCTGCCCCACTCCATCTCTCTGGCCCAAACACTCTGACTCCCTTGATGCGTGACCACACTGGTTCACCTCCTCCAGGCTCTGTCTCTGTACCCATCGGACCACAGCCTCTTGGTCACCAGCCCTGGACAGTGTCACTGTGTGGCTCCGTTGTGCCCAGTTGCTGACTCCTGATGGGCTGGGCTATGGGAACACACGGATGTGGCCGCATAGAGCCTTTGGTGCTCACATACGGCTGCAGAGGGTACAGGGTGGAGGTGAGGAGGGTCACTGGGAAATCAGAGTAGCCTTTCACCTGGCTGGCCCTGGAGGCCCCTGTTCCCCAGCCGGCACCTCAACCTCAAATGCCCTGATCCTGGTGCTGCTGATTCTCACCCTTGGGCAAGATGCTGGCCTCCACCCCTAGCCCCACCCTCACCTGCCCACCGTCCCGGCCAGCAAGCCTGAGAGGAGTGGGCTTTGACCAAGCCAAGGACAACTCACAGCCTGAAGATGGCCATGGGCCCTGCCTGTGGGAGGGAGGGGAAAGGAAAGAGGAGGAGAGACTCCCAGCTCCCTCTTGGCACCCCCGCCCTTTCTAAGAGCCTTCGGTGATGCGCTTTCCTCCTTGTTCTCCCCAGAAAACTGTGGGAGAGGCAGAGTCCACAGACCACCAGGTCCTGACCACCAGCACTCTTGCGTCTCCCCTTGTTTTCTCCTAAAAACTGACGCAGAGTTGGGGTCTCCACGTCTTCGGGGCAGTGGGCACAGAACGGAAGCTGAGGTCATGGAGGAAGTGGGTCCTGCTCAGAGCTCATGTCACCATCCCATGGCCACTCAGCAGGCGTTTTCTGTGCCCTGATGTGCTGGACAGGCAGGCCAGAGGACCGTGGGAGCAGAGAGGGATTGCTTGCCAGCAGTGGGCAGTGTCGGGGCAGTGTGCAGGGGCTGTGCCATAGCCGGTGGGAGGAGACTGGGGTGAGTGGGTGTAGCGTGGGCAAACGTCAGCTCCAAGAGCCTAATCTAATACGCTTGGTCTGCTTCTCCCAAAGGGAAAGCAATGCCCAGGGGACGTTAGATCCCCTGGTTTGCCAGGCCTGGACTCCTGCCTCGCTGCACATGGCCCTGGGCTCAGAGCACCCCAAAGGAGGGTGAGGCAGGGTGAGGGGGCTGGGAGGGTTCGGCCTCAGACCCTGCAGTGCAGAGTGCCCTGGATCGGGCTAGACCAGAGGAAGGCGCCTGCTTAGCTGGGAGAACTGGCATATGACCGCCCACACTCACACACACTCTGAAGCTCGGGATGTTCAGAGGCAAACCCCCCAGGGTTGGAGGCAGCATTTCAGAGGTAGCAAGGCTCTTGGGGAGCAGGGACTGCAGCCTCCTCCCTTTTCAGAAGGGCACACGGAGGCCCCAGGAGCGAGTGGGCGAGCCAGAGTCACACCGAGTTCGCAGGAGGGCCAGGACCAGAATCTGGCCTGCGTGTCACGCTGTCCCCTCACGTTAAGCGCATTTGTCATTTACTCTTAAGAGGCCATGCCTCCCACCACAGTCTCCCCTGAGGGCTGGGGCAGTTGGAAGGAGCTGGGCTGCAGAAAGCCCCAGGGGCTTGAGGGGCTCTGCTCCTTACTGCTCAGCCTACAGCAGAAGGGACCCAAGGGAGGACTCAGCCACCTCAAGACCCAAATGAGAAAGTGAGATTTAAACCTGGGAGAAACACAGGCTCCTAGCAGTTCTCTGAAAGAACAGAATAAATGTGTTTACTGTATTATTTATGTTGAAAGCTTTGCTTGGGATAATCTGAGGTTAAGAAGGAAGGAATTGGGATTTGGAGTCGGAAGATCCGAGTTCAGCCTCCCTCCACCCCTGTGTCCTGGGCCACCAGAGCCTCTCCTGGCCTCAGGGTTTGGGCTCTGAAAGGGCTACTGTGGGAGATGGGAGGAGATGGTCCTCTTGGGGCATTAAAGGGAGAACCCCGGGGGCGAGTAGCCTGAGGGGCCCTGCACCCGTCCTGGCTGGGAACGGAGGCCAGCGGGAATGGGTGTTGGAGGGCGCTTAGAGGGCCGCCTGACCTCACACCCTCCCTGCCTGCCCTCAGCTGCGTGGTGGACGAGATGGACTTCTCCAGCATGGAGCTGGACGAGGCCCTGCGCAAGTTCCAGGCACACATCCGTGTGCAAGGAGAGGCCCAGAAGGTGGAGCGGCTCATCGAGGCCTTCAGGTAAGGCCACTTCCCAGCTCCACTCTCCAACAGACCCCAGGTTGGGGAAGCCGGGCCGCTGTGAGCCTGGGAGACAGGAGATGTCATCAGGAGGGTTGGACATTGGGCCAGAAACACCCCTTCTGGTGTGGGCAGGATAGGCTGGGGAGAAAGAAGTGAAGGAAAGAAAAGGGACCGACCCCTTGAGCTCCCCAGGCTAGAAAGGTGGGGCATTTGGGGGTGTGGGGAAGAAGACCAGGGTATGGGACAGATGGTGGTCTCCCTGGACCTAAAGCCTTTGGAGGGTTGGGATATCCCCTGGATACCCCTTCCTTTGTTGGGCCTGGGGTAGGGTGAGCGGGGGCTCAGTGTCCGCTCTGCATCTGACCCGCCCACAGCCAGCGCTACTGCATGTGCAATCCCGAAGTGGTGCAGCAGTTCCACAACCCCGACACCATCTTCATCCTCGCCTTCGCCATCATCCTCCTCAACACCGACATGTATAGCCCCAACATCAAGCCTGACCGGAAGATGATGCTGGAGGACTTCATCCGAAACCTTCGAGGTGAGGAGGTGGGCACTGGGGCAGGAGGGGCAAGACCATGGCTCAGGCCCGGTCTGTGCAGCATGCATTCTGTGAGTCTGAGCCCCTATCACAGATCGTCACCTGCTCTCTGGACCTGGTCACCCATAGCAAGCTGGGAACATTACTCGTGTGCCAGGCGGCTGGGGCGTTTCCAAGAGCCACCGCCACTGCAGAGCAGCAAGCACCCTTGGGCAGTGCCTCTTGCCCTCCATGGAACGTGGTTGGCCTCTAGGCCCGTGACACCAGAGTTGCTGGCTCAAGTGGTGCCAGCCCTTCCCCTCCACAACTTATGAGGAAGGAGCCAGGAACAGGGCCTTCAGGTCCTGGGTCCATTCAAGTCAGCCTTGCAGATAACTTTATGGCACCAGCCGGCAAGTCCTCTCATCGACGCAGTGCGCTGTCTGGCAGGGAGCAAACCAGGACTGGCAGACTGTGATGTGTGCTCAATTGATTTTTTTTTTTTTTAGCCTTTAAAAGAATCAAAGTTATACATCCACATAATTTAATAAAATCAAATAATCCTACAAGGCTTATCACAGAAGAAAATTAGTCCCTGCCCCTCTCACCACTCACCTTCTCCAGAGGCAACCAATTTTGACATTTTTAGCTATTTGTTTCTTCTGTATCGATAAACCGCATGCTTATGCTTCTCTGTTTTTTTCTATCCCTTTTTTTAACTGGCATAAAGCCCAGACTGTGAGTGTGTGTGCCTGAAATTTGATGAATGTGTATGTTCGTGTGCATTTATGCCATCACACCCGGATCCTGATCTGGATCATTTTCACCTGCCCAGAATGTTCTCTCCTGTCCCATCCCAGTCAATACCTTTGCCCAAGAGTAACAACTATTCTGCCTTTTATCACCATTGACGAGTCTTGCCAGTCCTTGAACTTCATCTAAATAGGGCTATACAGTATTTATACTTTGGTATCTCGTCTCTTTTATACACTGCTCCTTGTTAATTATTACTTCTGTCACCCAGGCTGAAGTGCAGTGGTGCAATCTCAGCTCACTGCAATCTCAGCTCACTGCAACCTCCACCTCCCAGGTTCAAGCAATTCTTGTCCCTCAGCCTCCCAAGTAGCTTGGATTACAGGCGTGCACCACCACACCCAGCTAATTTTTATATTTTTAGAATAGACGAGGTTTCACCATGTTGACCAGGCTTTTTTTGAACTCCCTACCTCAGGTGATCCACCTGCCTCAGCCTCCCAAAGTGGTGGGATTACAGACATGAGCCACGACACCTGGCCCTTGTTAATTATTTTTATTTTAAGCATTATCTATTAATTCCCCATTATAGAATGTAAGGATTTAGCCCTCTTTCATCCACCTTCCCCGACCCATCCCACTCACATCAGCGGTCATGTTGTTAAGGTTCTGCACACACACTCCAAAGCTGAGTCTGCAAGTGCAGAATGATTGCAACTCCCTCCTATCTCTACTTTCCTTGGAGTTAATGCTTCTCTTTCCATTTGCTTAACTCTCTGAGGACCTCCCCTGATTCAGCCCCAGCTTCCCACCCTACGTGTCAAGCTCTTCTCCATACATCCAGACCTGGGAGGTGGTGCAGGAGCATCATCTTCGGGAGTCTCTGGTCCTGCTACATTCTGGACAGTGGCCGGGCCAGGGCACAGCTGGCATCCTGGGCCCTCCTTCCCTTGCTCTCATGGTAGATTCCTGGTTCCTGCATGTCAGAGCTTCCTCATTTTTACTTTACTTCCAGAGAAAAGGCCATTTTTGAGAACTTGCATTTCTGAATGTATGTTTTTCTGTCTTTGACCTTGGTTGGGAGTTTGGCTGGGGATAGAATTCCAGCCTCAAAACACGCCAATCGGGATTTCAAAGGCATTGCTTCATTGTCTTTTAGCTGCCAGTGCTGCTCTGCCCTCCCAGCTGCTGGCCTTTTGTCTGTTACTCTTTCTCTCTCTCTGAAAGCTTGCAGGTTCTTCTGTCTGCCCTTCGTGTTCTGGATTTTCACGATGATGTGCCTTGCTACAGTTCTTCTTTCATCCCTCATGCCCAGGGCTGGATTGGTCCTTTCCATCTAGAAACTCATGTCCTCCAGTCATGGAAAGTTTTCTTAAATGTTGTATTTGATCATTTCTGCCCTCCAGTTTCTCTGGACTCTCTTTCTTGAACTCCTGTTATTCTGTTGGTAGATCTCCTAGTCTGATCCTCTAACTTTTATAGTTTTATACCTGCCATCTTTGTTTACTTCCTTGACTTTCTGGAAAATGTCCCTCAGTGCCATCTTTCATGTCTCCTACCAAGTTGTTCATTCCTGCTGTCATATTTTTCATTCTCAATAGCTCTCTTTTGTCCTCTCAGTGTTCCTCTTTTATAGCATTTTATTCTCACTTTGTAGATCCAATATCTTCTCCCATCTCTGTGAAGATATTAATATTGGTTTATTTGTTTGAGTTTCTCCCTGCTTGCCTCTATTTCTTCTGGAGTTCTTTTTCTGTTTTTCCCCATATTCCTTTCTCTTTCCTGGTATAGACTTTCCAAATACAGTTGATGAAATCTGGTTGTTCATTCTTATTTAAAGTGAGACACCAGAAAGCTGGTGAATAACTCTGTGAACACAGATGGGGGCTGCTGGCTGGTGGACTTTCTTGTAGGGTGATTTAGTTAAGCCATTTCATTGGGAGATCCCCACTGCAGTATCTGAAGACATTTTTTTTCTTGTTCTGCCTGATACCCAGAAGATAAATGTCCAATCTGTTGCCCAGAATGTATGATTCTGGCTGCCAGAGTTCTGAGATCTTTAAGTGGGAAGTGGGGTTGAGGGTTAATATATAAATATCAACTTCATCCCCCACTTTTCAGCAGAGTCCCACCTTTGGCTGTGTGTGGGGTCCCTCAGCCCAGAGTTCTAGAGAATGGACTCCCAGTCTTCTGTTGGAGTGAGGAGGGAACAGGGAAGCGCAGCAGCTTTCTAACCCATTTTCAACCTGTTTTCCTATTTCCAGCCCACCTTCACCTTCGCTTTTAGGGGTTGCTGTTACACCAGCTCTAAGCCGTTTGGTGGCTGTGTGGTGTTCGAGCGGCTTCTAGCCTCTCTGCTGGTATAGGTTTCAGCTTTCTCAGGTTTGCTAAATCCATCCACTTAGTTATCCACTTTCCAGGTCCTGGGATGCCTGTGCCTTTGTTCCTGTTCTGTCTTTGTGGGTTTATGCTTTTCTACAAGATTCCTTTCTCCCGAGTATTCAGAAGCAGCAGAGGCATGCAGCCTGCCACCTTGAACTGGAGGCATCCATATACTCAGCCTTTCTCCTTGCTTTTTCTTACCCACAGCCTGATTTCCTTCAGCCTCCCTGACTGCTGCATGGCTCGTTTGCCTGACTTTAAGAACCAAGATCAGATGTGGAAGAAGCCAGAACAGGCAGGGAGCTGTGCATAGAAGGCATGGTGTCCTTTCAGTAGCTGGGAACACTCCTTTGAGAGATGCTTGCCAAAATTGCTTTATTTTTAATTTTTCCATCATAAAAGAAGCATATAGTCATTAAAGAAAGATTTGGAAATAGTAGAAAGAAGATATTTTAATTGCCTGTGTCTCCAAAAGAAATGTGTTTGCTTTTTGGCATATTTCCTGCCAGTGTTTTTTTGTTGCCAGAGTTTTATCATTACTATGAAGCAGGAGGTGGAACAGGGGTGTCCTCGCCTGCATTGCCATTGGGTCTGCCTGCTCCCCCACTGCTCCCAGTGAGGGAGGAATCCCTTCAAAGACTAAGCTCTCAACTCCATGCTTCCCACTGGAGGGGAGGGGAGAACCCAGGAGGAGGAGGATCCAAAAGAGAATGAAACAGAACCTCCTTGTGATGCTAGAGTGGTAGGGCGGAGCTGGGGGGTGAGACAAGCACAAGGAAGACGATAGAACTGCGGAGGCACAGAGGGTTGGCAGGAACATGGAGGTGGTATTTGGCCATCGGGAAAGAGGCCTGGGAGGGGGGCGCAAAGACTCCGTTTGAGGAACATCGGGAGGTGAGGCAGGAAATGTGTGTTGGGGCCATATCATATCATTAGTTTTGGTGCCTGGCTAAGGAACTTGGTCTTAATTAAATGGGTATGAGGCACCAGGCATTGAAGGCATGGCAAAAATCAAGACCACCCGCGGGGAGCTCCAGGCTGGATGGGGATCTCTTCTGTCTGGCTCCAGCGCTCTGACACCCTCCCTCCCAACCCCACCACCACCCCTGCCCACTCCACGTTGTTAGGTGTGGACGATGGCGCTGACATCCCCAGGGAGCTGGTGGTAGGCATCTATGAGAGGATACAGCAGAAGGAGCTCAAGTCCAATGAGGACCACGTCACGTACGTCACCAAGGTGGAGAAGTCCATCGTGGGCATGAAGACAGTGAGTGTCCACAAGCCACCTATCTTCTGTCTCCTTTCCTTCCTTCCTTCCTGGCATCTCTTCCCATTCTCCTCCTTACCTTTCCGAAACTGTTTCTTCGTATTCATTCACATAATAGTTATGGAGTAGCTACTGCATGCCAGACACTGCATCTCTTTTTTTTTTCTTGCCTAATTTCCTCATTGCCTTTTGCCACCAGATACTGCAGCAGGAGAATCTGAGATGAGATGTCAAGAAGCATTGCCTGGTGGTCTAGGGTGGAAGCATCTGGGTGGTCAGATGAGATTTAGTATCCCTTTCCTAGGACAGCATGACTACTAGGCATTCCTGGATGGTCCTGATGAGTAGAAGGCAGGAAATGGACTCAATAGGCTCTACGCTGTGGCATCACCATAGAGATGCCTTACTGGTAGTGACCTATGTCCCAGGCAGCATGTTCCAAGCCTGCAATGATTTTTAAAGTGGGCCTTCTCTGTAGGCTACTACACTTTATACTATAAATATAAAGGATGTCATGGGGGTTCCAGTTCCTCCTCCTCATATTGTTGGCTCAGGGGACAGTTTGGGAGAGTTTGGAGACCTCTTCTGAGGCTCTGCACTAGGCTCCCTCCACCCAGTCTGTGCAGGGACAGCGTTTTCTGCTTTGAGAGCCTTTATTGCTGAGGTCTTAGCATCTGTCTGGTTGCAAGCAACTGGTTTGTCTTATACGCTGGAGTAGACACCAGGTGTCTCTGTGATCCCTTCGCTCTCGCACACTTGCATCTGTGCAGTAGAGAAAGGGTGGAGGTGTCATATCTGCAGGCTGCTGCCTGGGACAGGGGATGCCCTCAAGGTTATAGAGGGAAGCAGGTTGACAGTGGCTGGATTGGAACAGCCTGAAAGCTCTTCTCAATGTCCTTTTCCTGTCCCTCTATCACCTCATTTACTGTGGCTTAGTGGACCCCTTCTCCTTGGCTGTGCTCCCCAAGAGGCATGACAGGGATGAGCCCTGGGGACATGGGGTGAGTATGTGAGGGAAAGAGCCTCAGAAGAGAAGAAGGATGAGAGTCAAGTCCAGGCCCCACCACATAACCGGAGCCCCTCCCTTCTCCCGCCACAGAGCCGGAGCCCCTCTCCTCCCTCTCCACAGAGCCGGAGAGCCCCGCCCTTCTCCCTCCACAGAGCCGGAGCCCCTCCCCTCTCCCGCCACAGAACCGGCGCCCCTCCCCTCTCCCTCCACAAAGCCGGAGCCCCTCCCCTC
>NC_037679.1:104577486-104617172 GCF_003255815.1 Theropithecus gelada | reverse complement strand
TCTCCCGCCACAGAGCCGGCGCCCCTCCCCTCTCCCTCCACAGAGCCGGAGCCCCTCCCCTCTCCCGCCACAGAACCGGAGCCCCTCCCCTCTCCCGCCACAGAGCCGGCGCCCCTCCCCTCTCCCTCCACAGAGCCGGAGCCCCTCCCCTCTCCCGCCACAGAGCCGGAGAGCCCCGCACTTCTCCCGCCACAGAAGCAGAGCCCCTCCGCTCTCCCTCCACAGAAGCGGAACCCCTCCCCTCTCCCTCGCCTCTCCCTCCACAGAGCCGGAACCTCTTCCCTCTCCCGCCACAGAACCGAAGCCCCTCCCCTCCCGTCTCTACAGAACTGGAGCCCCTCCCCTCTCCCGCCACAGAACCGGAGAGCCCCTCCCCTCCCTCTCCACAGAACCGGAGCGCCTCTCCTCTCCCTCCACAGAACCAGAGAGCCCCTCCCCTTTCCCTGGGCCCCTCGTCTCCTCTTCTGGAAAATGGGCGCTGTGGTTGGGGAGGCCTCGAGGCCTCTGGTTTCTCCCGCTGAGCGCCACGCCCGCGTGCAGGTGCTGTCGGTGCCCCACCGCCGCCTGGTGTGCTGCAGCCGGCTCTTTGAGGTGACGGATGTGAACAAGCTGCAGAAGCAGGCGGCGCATCAGAGGGAGGTGTTCCTCTTCAATGACCTGTTGGTGGTGAGTGGCCCCCCGCTCCGGGACTGGGCTGGGCTGGGGCTACCCGCTGCCCTGAGCAGCCTGGGCAGGGTCCCTGAAGTGGGCAGGAAAGGACGCCCAGAGGTTTCAGACGGAATGCCTGTTCCGTGGGACGGATCTGCCTTCATGGTGCTTTCACACCGTGGGCGTGAGGGGGCTCAGGCAAACATGCTAATTCCTACTTAGTAAGTCGTGACACCGAGACATCAGATGATCTGCTCGTGGTTGCACAAACTGTTAACAAACTAGATCCCAGACCATTGGCCTCTCCACGTTACAGGAAGCCCAGGGCAGGGAGCGCACAGGGCAGGGAGCGCACAGGGCTGTGCCTCACACCCCAGGGCCTGGGAGGAACAGGGCCTACCTAGGTGGAGCATGCTCTGTCCCTGGGCCTAGGCGAGGCTGGTTTATCTGTGTGTGTGCGCGCGTGCGTGCACATGCATGCACACATGCGTACATCTGTATCCACAGATACTCGTTCCTTGCTCTTTGAAAACAAGTATCCATTCAACAAATATTTAATCAGTGTTGACCCTGAGCCAGGCATTATTGTAGGTCTGGAAAACTGGTGAGCAGGACTGGAACAGGGCTTGCCTCTCCCATGCACGGGCCCTTTCTATCCATGAGCCACACTGGCACTGCCTCTAAAATGATCACAAGCCTGAACCACCTCTCACCACCTCCACTACTATAGTCTTAGCGTGCGCCTGGTACATTCAGTGAACCACATCAGCCTCCACACGGCTCTCCCCACCTCTAAGGTTCACCCCCTGAGAGCAGCAGTGTGATCTCTCTGGAGTACACATTAGGCCACGTGTCCCTTCCCCTAACCTGCCTCCCTGCCCTCTCCTCAGCCCTGTGAGCCGCCTCCCTTCTGTGGGCCAGGCCTTTGTACTTACTGCTCCTTCTTGCGAAGCTCCTCCAGACCTTGCACTCTCCTCTTGCCTTCCTGGCCTCTTTCTTTTCATTCAAGTCTCAAATCACGTTTGATTCCTTACCCTATTTCATTTTCTTCAAAACACTTAGCACCTTGGTTTTGTTTTTTTTTTTTTGCTGTTATGCTTTATTATTTGATCACCTGATGGACACTGTGACACTCCACATTCCATAAGCACTTTGAGGACAAGGGCTCTGTTCTGAGTTCTCCTGTATCTCCAGGGCTCAGCTCACAGAAGTCTCCGAATAGAAATTTGTTTATTAAGCAACCAGATGACTTTACTAAAATAAGCTTTCATTTCAGTAGGGGAGGGAGATAGAAAATAATTAAGAAACAGACAAACAAGATAATATCAGATTGGGGGAAGGCACTATGAAGGCTGCAACCAGGTGATAGTACGGAGAGTGACTGGGGTTAAGGGCCGGATTTGGGTTTGCTGTGGTTTGTTTTCTAGAGGGGGTGGTCCAGGAAGGCATCTCTAAGGAGGTAGCATTTGAGACTTAAGTAATGAGAGTAATGCAGCTGTGCAAAAAGCTGCCGGGAGAGCTGTGGAATGGGAACAGCGTATGCGAGGGGCCCACAGTGGAACCGAGCTTGCCCTTCTCAAGCTACAGAAGGGAGGACACCGTGGCTTGGGCAGAAGTCCAGAGTAAGGCAAGGATCACATCAGGTGGGTTTTACAGACCAGCTGAGGCTCCGTGGCTTGGCTTCTAAGTGCAGAGAGAATAATGACTGTAGGGTTTTGTGCAGTGAAGACGCACATTTTGGTATAGTGTGTGTACATATATGTATATATCTGTATCTGTATGTGCACATTCATCACTGCATGTGTTTACTTCTGTGATCATGCATCCCCCTGGGTGTTTGTGCATCCGTGTTTCCATGACTGTCTGCTCATGAGCACATGTCTATCTCCCTCTCCTGAACAGATTCTCAAACTTTGCCCGAAGAAGAAGAGCTCCTCCACGTACACCTTCTGCAAGTCAGTTGGCCTGCTGGGCATGCAGTTCCACCTCTTTGAGAACGAGTGTAAGTCTTTGACAGCCAATGTAAGTCTTTGAGAAAGAATGGATGAATGAAATGGCTGGGGCGAGTTGAGGGAGAAGTGCTGGACTGCAGAGTGGATAGAGGCATGAGTGCCCCCAAGACCCCGTGCCCTGCTCATGTCTGGCTGGCTCCAGCCCTCAGCTGCTGCTGCTCACAGCCCACTGGGGGCCTGGGGTCTGCTTTCCAGATTACTCTCATGGCATCACACTGGTGACACCGCTCTCGGGCTCCGAGAGGAAGCAGGTGCTGCATTTCTGTGCCCTGGGCTCGGACGAGATGCAAAAGTTCGTGGAGGACCTGAAGGAGTCCATTGCTGAGGTGACAGAGCTGGAGCAGATCCGGATAGAGTGTAAGGACACAGGCTTCCCGAGGCAGCTGGTGGGAGTTCCCATTCAGCAAGGGACAGGGGTAGCTTGAGACAGACATGCCTGACTCCAGGGAGCAGCGCAGCCCTGCCCTGGCCCCACTTCAGACCCTCCCCATCTCCAGGCCCCACCACACCACACTCCCACAGCCCGGGTGGGAGCACCAGTTTCCATGTTTCTTCACAATTAAAGTGAGGCTTGCTAGAGTGCACACACATGTGTACACAGATCAGCCGGCACGTGGGGCTGCACATGGGCCTCTTGGAACAGAGAGCTCTGCTATGTTTTACCAGGATGACCAAGCGAGCTGGCCAGGCAGGCCCATGGGGCTCTGGTGCTTTTCTTCCCACCAAACCGTCTGCTGTTACCTCCCCCGCTGTGGCCCAAGTCTGTACATTGCATCTGGTTGGCCTCATTTCTTCACTCTCTTTTAATCTTGAATCATCCCTCCACTTTATTTTCTTTAAAACATTGTCCTTTTGAAGAGCCTAGGCTGCTTTCTTACTATCCCTCATCTTACAGTAGTCTCTGTTCCTCTAAGGAATGCTTAGATTCTAGATTATTCCATTCAGGCATTTTAGAGAATATGTGGGTCTCCTTGTATGTCCGGGTGGTTTACTGTCCGCTTTGGGGTTAAGGGAACAGCAGCAAGGGCCTGCAACCTGTACCCACCTACAAGCTTGTACTGATTAAGCATCACAGAGGCTCCAGATAGCCTTTAAGGGAGGACTAAATAACAGATTCAGAAACGAAAACAGAAAATTAAAATAGGCTTCAGGACTGCCTGTATGGCCACTTAGTTAAAAAGTGTTTCTAAATTAATATCTGCCCATTAGGCGCTAGGAAAGGCAGGGGGAGATTTTGAGCAGGGGATCAATGTGACAGGCTGGTGCTTTTGAATCATCATTTTTGAGGTTCCTACTACACGCTAAGCAGTTTATTTCTATTTTGTGGATTATCATAGTGACACTGCAAGGTAGGTGCATTGACCCCACTCTACAGCTGAGGCTCAGAGGAGTTCAGCCGTGTGTCCAGGTTGTGCATGTTAGAAGTGGAGGAGCTGTCATTTTCATTTACGTTTGATTCTATACTTTCACTCAGGAGTGAGAGAAGAGGTTCTGTTTATTTTTTCTAAGGAAACAATCTAAATTGGGGTAAAATGAGATCCATCAGACTGGGCTCTAGAACTCAGGTAACTGCTTGGTGGGGAGGGGTGCATATAAACTCCCTTCCTTCAATCTGTTGGCTTATTTGAGTTCAGTGCTGAAACAAACAGATTCTTTTCAAGGGCTGCACTGGATCCCCAGAGAGGCCACCCCTGCTGTTGTTCTGGAGCATTTTCAAGAAAGCACCTTGAAATGGCTTCACCTCTCTCATTGTCTGACTGTCCCAGATGGCTCCGCACTGCCCTGGGGGGCCATAGCACACCAAGTGGCACCAGCATAGGTGAGAGAGGCACCTTCCTCCGTCAGCACAGGAGCAGCATTTACCCCGCTTCCCAAAGTCACAGAGGAGCAGACAGTGTCAGAATCTGTCATGTCAGGAGGTGAATATCCTCTCCTGCTGCCTCAAGGGTAAAAGAGCAGGAAGAAAGGCTCATGCTGGCTCTTAGTCTTCAGTGGAGAGAAAGGGAAGGAACAGCTGAGGGAAGAGGAAGGGCAGGCCAGGGAGACAGGGAGGAAAGGAAGCCAGGAAAAATAAAATAAAATAAAATGGGCTGGACTCAGTGGCTCACACCTGTAATCCTAGCACTCTGGGAAGCTCGAGAGGGAGGATTGCTTGAGCCCAGGAGCTCAAGAACAGCCTGGGCAACACAGCAAGTCCTCGTCTCTACAAAAAAGAAAAGAAAATGGAAAACAGGATCAGCTACCATTTATTGAGGACTTATTATATGTCAGGCACTGGACTAATTCTCACGACAGCGTTCCATAGTGGGCATTATTTTCCTCATTTTACAATAAGGAAACAGGCTAAAAGCACTTAGGGAAGTTGTCCAAGTTCGCAGTCAGTGACAAAACAAGGTTTGCATCCAGTGGCCCAGGACTCCTCACTTGTAATTATGATGCTAATTTCTCCAAAGCCAAGAGAGCTTTGGGGGAGAGCAACAACTCTCAGTGCAGTAAAAATATTTAGCATTGATCGATGGTGTGATTTAGGCAATCAGGACAAATTGTTCTGGTTTGGGGGCCTACAGTTCAGTGTCCCTGGTTTCTAGACAACCAGAGAGACTGAAAATGGAGCCCAGGAGAGTAGCTGTAATAAAAGGAACTTGAGTTATGTCTCCTGGAAAAGAGAAGCAGGAGGAGTGATTTAATAATCCTGTCAAATCTCCAAGGATGGCAGCCGGCAGTTCTATAGCTCCACTGAGAGAAGAACAAGAAGGAATAGGTTTCCAATCCAGTGAGAGGAATTAAAGTTGAGTACCTAGACAGATGTCCTGGCCCCGCAGGCTTGCAACCTCCACACCCTTGGTATGGACTTTCCTCCTCGGGAGAGCTTTGAACACCTTGTGGAGGCTCAGCTGGCCAGGCAGGCTCCATCCTCCCAGGGGCCGGGTGGAGAGGTGAGGTGTCACCCCTGTCAGCAAACTCTGCTATGCCAAGTGCTTCTCACACAATGTAACAAAACTGATACAGGTTGGAGCAAAAGTAATTGCGGTTTTTGCCATTACTTTCACACGCACCTTAATACTTATGGAGTACGGGTCACTAGCCAGACCTTGTCCTCAGTGCTTTATGTGTATTTCTCCACGCAGTCCTCTTAATGACACCTTGAAGCGGGCACAGCTGTCCTCTCAAGTGAGGCATGGAGAGGTTGGGTAACTTGCCTAAAGCCACACAGCCAGGGAGTGTCAGAACCAGGATTCAAAACCAGGCAGTTCACCTCCCTCACATCAGCCTCTTCTGTGCCTCTCTGATGTTCAAGCAGATATGATCATCCCCATGTACAGATGAGGAGACCGTGGTTCCCAGGGGGTATTTTACTTGCTATTCAGTGGTGGGGCCAGACCCGAGGTCCGTGTTTCACAGCATGTGCTGGGACCTCTCGGCTTCTTCCTCCCCTTCCTGCCTGCCCCTCATTTCCTCCCTTACTTCTGTGTGGTTGAGGTTATGGTTTCTCTTGCTCACGGGCCTCTCCATTCCTTAGGGGAGCTGGAGAAGCAGCAGGGAACAAAGACACTCTCCTTCAAGCCCAGCGGAGCCCAGGGGGACCCACAGTCAAAGCAAGGATCGCCGACAGGTGAGCCTCGGCTCTGCCCAGGGCGCCAGCCCCCATGGAGGCCACTCAGGGACCCTGGGTGTGGGTCCTGGGCAATCTGCAGGGAGAGTTGCCCGTTCCCATGGCATGTTTCTTTTTCTGCTGAGGAGTGCCAGGCTTGCCTTCTTTAATCTCATGGGCTTTAGTGGTGGGAGGAAGGAGGAAGGCAAGAGAGAAATGTGTCTGTCCATTTTGCAAACTGCACCAGAGTTCTGGAGTCTATGTGAGATGTCACTGTCTGCCCTGGAGGACTCAGGCAAGAGTCCTGGCATCCCGGGCCCAGCAGGGAGGCCTTCCCTCCTGCAGCCAGGCTGTCTTGACGAGACGAGGGCAAGAGAAACCCCATGAGGAACACTCTCCAACCAGGCAGTATAAGAGGGCAGGGTGACCAGAAGGACCTGGATCTTGCTCTTCTCTGTACAGTCCCTTCACTAATGAGGCAAAAGCACTCCCTAATCCCTGGCTCAGGTCAGCCCACCCCAAATCCAGAGAGACCCTCAAACTCCACTTCTCTAATGGTTTCTCCAGTTGAATTGCTCACTCCAGCCAAGTCAAGTTGGCTCCAGAGGTGGCACCTCCTTCAGCCAGGTTCCCTAGACCTGCGTCCTCTGCCCCCAAGGGCCCCTACCTTCCACCTCCTACCCCAACCTTACCCCCACCTGCAGGGGATCAGGAAAAGTTTCCACCACCTCCCCTCCACCAGCCCCAAATAAAGAGAACGAGGAGAGATGCATGAGAATTCAGTCTCATTCCAGTGACATCCCAGCAAGCCATCCACGACTGTCCACCAATTAGTTAACTCAGTCACTTACTCTTACACTCAACAAACACTTCTCGAATGGCTGCTGCCCTGTGCGGAGCACTGGAAAGCCAGGATCATAGCGAGAAACTCCAGTGGGCTCCACGCGGTCCATGACCTGCCACAGTTGGCCCTGACTCCTGACTTGGAACAGGCAGCAGCACGGGGACTGGTTACGGCAGCGAGGACATGAGATTTGCTTTCCGAGCAGGACACGGGGCTCTTTTTGCTCTGTAGAGGTTCTCACTGTGATGGAATCTTCCCTATATGGGTTTGACCTGCCATCGTGCGTCCATAATTCTCCACGCTGCCTGATTTCAGTTGGCCTCTTCATTTCTATAAGGTCATAGGGCACGGGTCGCTGCTTGTTTTCTCAGCTGTGAAACCCCAGAGCTATAGCTGCGTATTATTCCCTGCCAGATGCCTGTCCCCAGGGACGTGTCCCTTAGTCGCTTCCACAGCTGGGTCTGTCTCATTCCCAGACAATGGTGCAGCTCCCTCTACTGCTGCAAGAAGCAGAGGACTGAGCACAGCAGGGGGAAACTGGCACCCCCAGGGGTTGGGAAATGAGAGGGGCTCCTGTGGGGGTAGGGGTGGAAGCTGGGAGTGACTCAGCCAGAAAGAGCCAATGAGCTATCCATGGAGGTCCACAGGGTCCCTGCTGCTGTGCCAGGCCAGCCAGAAGGCCCTCAGAGTAATTACAGAGCCATTATCGGCTTTTACTGTGCCAGGCACTGCGGTGAGTGCTGTGCAGGCCTCAGCCCATTTGGTCCTCCCCCTCAGCCAGTCTGCAGGGCTGGGAGCAAAGAAGTGTGGCTCACACTCAAGGAGCCTGTGATCCACGGAGGCTGATGAACGTGGCGCCCACAACCCAGGCCTCCTCCAAGCCAGCTTTCACAGTTCGTACTGGGGAGGCTTTGACTGTGGGTAAATCAGATTCCACAATGCCAACATGAGAGAGCGCCAGAGATCTTCTAGTCTGTGGCAGCCCAGAGAGATGTAGCATCTCGCCCAGGTCACCCAGCTCCTAAGTGGCAGAGTGGGACTCCCAATCTCTGCCCCAGTGAGGAGCAGCGTGACCCCGAGTCTTAGCTGCAGAGATGCTTGAGGGGCGCAGGGGAGGGGCAGGTAGCTCATTCTCAGCCAGTAGAGAATGAGCCCTGTGCTCTTTGCATTCAAAGCCAAAAGGGAGGCCGCGCTCAGGGAGAAGCCGGCGGAGAGCACGGTGGAGGTAAGTGGAGCCCTGGTTGCCCAGGTGAGTGACTCCCTGCCCCCTTGTCCTTCTTCTCACCGTCTCTGTTGTTTCTCTTCTCAGGTATTAATCAATGCCTCCCCAGCCCGACTCACCATTTTACCAATTTCAAGAGATACAATTAAAAGTTACTGCTAGCATGGGTAATGCCACTGTTCCAGCACCTAATTAAGCCGCGAGCTCTTTCTCCCCTTTCCCCAGCCTGCTGCCCTCCGAGGCTGAGCTCCCAGACTAACACAGTGGAGACGGAGCTCATGACACCCTAGGGCCATCCTTCCTGTGTGCCCCCAAATCCACCTCCCCAGGAAATGCTCACTGCTCACTGCTCCCCCAGTACTTGCTGTATCAGAGAACCTCACATCCCCTTCCCCAAGTCCTCCCACCCTCCATAGCGGGGAGCCTGGGCTCCCCCGGAGAGTCACCCCTCAGGCCAGGCCCCGAACGATCACTTCTGGGGCAGACCCTGCCCTCTTGGACACCTGGGGCCAGGTTGGAGAACTGAGACTTGGGGGCCGGAGGGAGGGGGACTCCTCCCTGGAACAGCTGGTCCATCTGGAAAGCTGGCCATGGCGTGGGGATGTGTGCAAAACAAAATGAGACAGAGTAGGGTGGGGCTGTCTTGGGGGCTTTCCTGGGGTAAGAGTGATAAACCTGAAGACTGTCTGTGTTGGAGGGGAGGCTGCCCATCTCCACGTCACATAGCGAGGGACTGCAGAAGACCCAGCAGCAGCTGGTCCCTGCCAAACCCCCACAGTGCCACCTATGGGAGGAGCGTGCAGATGCCCCTACAAGCCTCGTGAGCCCCAGCCCTCTCCCACTGGGTCCTCTTGCACCCCAGTGAGTCCCAGCTCCACTCCTTTCCTGCCAGGCCTCCCGGAGCCACCAGCTGCTCATATAGACACCTCCCTTCCCAGCCCCTACTTCGAGCTGGAGGGAGCCCCATTAGGTGTCTTATTAAGGTGCCCTACCCACCAGTCTGACTAAGCCCTGGGAAGAAGCAGGACACCCCAGGGGAGCTCAGTGTCTTCTCTCTCTCCCACGGCCCTCCACCCCCCACACACCCGTGTCTGGAGGAGGCACCTTTACAAGGAGGAGCTTCCTGCCCCAGCAGCTGACAAGCCCCCAGGGTGGGTATTCTATTCCCCGCCCCCCTCCACTTCCCATCCTCCGCAGCTGCCCGTTCTTGAGCCTTGCAGATAAGCACACCTGTGCCCAGCCCTCTGTTCTGTTCTGCCAGCCCTGCCCTGCCCTAGCCTGAGCTACCCAGGGAGGACAACCAACCCCACGCTCTCCTCCCTTCTGCCCTGCCTAATGGCATATGGCTATCTGCAAGGCTGCCACCCTCAGCTAGCTCCAGGGCCCCGCCAGCCTCTGCTCTCCTGCGCAGAGGGCAGCCTCGCCTCCCATGGCCTCAGCTGGACCCCAAGCTCTCTCTCCTCTGCCCTCTCTCTGCCGTTGCTGGCCAAGCCCCTCTGGCAGGTGCTTCTCCATCTTCTCTGAGCTGTTCTGACCTGCTGCCCATGTTCCATCCTCTGTCTCCCCCTTCCCCTCATTCTTTCTTTCATGAGCAGGGAGGTGAGAAGGGGGTCAGAGGAGAGGACATTTTGCTGTCACTTCCGGCTTTACACTCACTGACCACTAAAGAGAAAGGATCCAGACTGGGATGGGGCCGGGGGTGCAGTGGAGGGACCAGAGAGGGGAGGTAAACGGGAGGCGCAGGCTGTGGCCCAGAGCGGGCGCTGCGTGGGGAGCCTCAGGGAGAAGGACTGCTCAGGGGATCTGGACTGGGACAGCCAGACATTCGCCTGGGAGGGCTGCTGCCACGTCCAGGTGGAGGGAGGCAGATGAGCACAAGCCTGTCCTGGCTGTCTCAGGCCCCGTGTCTCCTGGGGAGGAATTCAGAACACAAGCAGGAGGGGGAGGAGCGCGTGCCCTCCAGCGGCTTCTGCCTGAGTGAGGACCCTGGAGGGATCCCCAGAGGCAGGTGGGCCCCAGCCATGCTCTGTACCTGCCGTGTCTTGGAAGGACAGTGAGGGGCTCAGGGAACCTCGGTTTGTTTAGGGGGAGGACCTCAGGCCTGGAAAATGTGCTGAGGTTGGAGGCTGAGAAGGAAGAATAAAGCCTGCGACATGCCGAGTGTGGCAGTTGGGCTCATGAATATTGAGGGGGCAGACAAAGGCCTGGGGAGCCTCAGGAGGGAAGTTGCCTCACTGGGAGTACACAGGTCCGGGAAAGGGTGTCCCTGAACTGCACCTGCAGCCAAAAAACAGGATGATGAAATGCTGGTTTAGGGTTCCGGGGTCATTTTGGGCTGGGCCAGCTGGGTCTAGGCCTGGGATGAGGTACTTCCCCTGCAGCTTCCGTTTCCCCCTCGGTGCTCTGAGCACTGGCCCCAGGTGGTGCTGCCCAAGGACAGATGGCAGCCCAATAGGAAGATCCTCAGAGAGGAGGAGGGTCTCAGCCTCCCCCAGAGGACCCAGGTGTTTGGAGGGGATTGTGGGGTGTCATAGCCATGGGCCGGGGAGCTTGGGGGTGGAACGGTGTGAGGAGTTAAATCCTTCTCCTTCCAGAATCCTCTAGCCTCCCTTCCACCCATCTCCTCCACCTCCCGCTGCTAGCAAGGAGAGGCCAGGCTAGTTCACAGTGACCTCCATGTCTGCGGGCGGAGGCTCATGCCCCGCCTTGGGGATCAAGGTTGGAGCCCTCTCTGGGGATCCCCTCCTGCAGCCAGGCAAGTTAACCAGGACCCAGCTTGGGCCAGAATGACAGCTGGGGAGCTGACTCTGCCTTGGCTGTTTGGGCTGCTCTCGAATGCAGGGTCACGGCCTTGGGGAGTCTGGGAGGACAGGTAGGTCCAGATCACCCTTTGGCATTCTGGGGTTTAAGCCTCTATGATGTCAACGGTACCAGTGATTCTTCCTCTATAACAAGGCTGGAGGGAACAGAGAGATATGAAAGGCTCAAAAATGCTTGGCCCTGTCCCTGGGTCTGCCCTCCTTTGCCTCAACACACTCCTAGGAGGTGGGGAGGGGCAAAGACTATGGCCCCTGCTTTCAAGCTCAGAGTGTGGTGGAAAAGGAGGTGAGGAGGCGTTTTCCCATGGCCTAGGGACACCCAAAAGCTCCGTGAAGTCAGGCGGCAGAGGAATGCAGAGCCCATCTTACAGATGGAGAGACTGAGGCCACAGAGCGACGCCGCTCACAGTCAGTGGCAGGACATGCCAGCCTCTCGACTCCTCTCTCCCTCCTGGGCAAAAGCCAGAGTCAGAACCCAGTCTTCTTGCGGGTAGAGAGATGGAGAGAGGGTCAGAGTGAGGGCTGAGAGTGGGAGGGAGGCCAGGGGAAGCTCAGGGCAGCCTGTCCTCGCAGCTGGGAATTAGTCTTGTAACATTTCATGCTTCTCTGGCTGTTTCTAAACTAGGTGTCAATTCACAACAGGCTTCAAACGTCCCAGCACAACTCCGGGCTGGGGGCCGAGAGGGGAGCGCCGGCGCTGCCGCCAGACCTGCCGCCTAGCCCCCTGAGAGAGCAGCCCCCGCCGCTGCCGCCGCCGCCACCCACACCCCCGGGCACCCTGGTGCAGTGCCAGCAAATTGTCAAGGTCATTGTCCTGGACAAGCCCTGCCTGGCCCGCATGGAGCCCCTGCTGAGCCAGGCTCTCTCCTGCTACACCTCGTCCTCCTCTGACTCCTGCGGCTCCACACCCCTGGGCGGCCCCGGCTCTCCAGTCAAGGTCATCCACCAGCCGCCGCTGCCCCCGCCCCCGCCCCCCTACAACCACCCTCACCAGTTCTGTCCACCAGGCTCCCTGCTGCACCGGCGCCGCTACTCCAGTGGCTCAAGGAGCCTGGTGTAGACTCTGCCCCACTCCCCTGCTGCCCCCGGAGGGCTGGCCACTGGGGGGCCTGGGCTGCCCCTCCACTGCTCCCCACACCCTGGCACGATGCGTTCCTGGTCACTGATCACCATCATTTTGGGAAGAGAATCCCAATCCTGGCACCTGGGTTTGCCTCATCCAACATCCTTCCCTTTCTCAGCTGCACCCCGACTCCAGTTCTGAAGACACACCTCACTCTCCCGGGGCCCTACGCAGCCAGACCCGGCGAGGCCTCCTCTTCCCCTGGCCACCACGTTCCCCCCTGGACCATGGACTGAAGAAACGAGCTGAGGCTCTAACTGGCTTGCAGGCTTTGAGTCTGTTAGTGCCCGGGGACCTCGGGCCATGGGGCAGCAGCATGAGGCTGGGCCGGCCGGCAGTGGAGCACTAGACTGAAGGCGGCTGGCTCGCAGCCC
This sequence comes from Theropithecus gelada, assembly GCF_003255815.1. Lineage (NCBI taxonomy): Eukaryota > Metazoa > Chordata > Mammalia > Primates > Cercopithecidae > Theropithecus > Theropithecus gelada. Next base: position 104,604,538 of record NC_037679.1, on the reverse strand, counting down.
AGAACTAGTGCCTCCGTGGCTGTGCTGAGGGGAGGAGGGTTGGTCCCGCTCCCTGGAGGGACAGGTGGGAGAAGTGGGGGGGGGGCTTTTTCTGCTGCCCCCACCCCCAAGCCTGGCGCTCTCAGGAGGCTACTCCTTGGTCCCCAGGGACGTTGGCTGTCCTGACCATGTCCTTCCCCTCCTCCCGGGGCCTCTGCTTCCTCAGGAGCTGCCCAGACTCCAGAAAAGCTTGGAGAAAGGGAGGCAGGAAGAGGAGCACTTTAGCTCTCTGCGGGTCAGTTCAGCAGGGTCATAGGATTGTGAGGTCATGGATCTGCAAAATGCACCTTTTTAAAGAGTTTCTTAGTTCCCCAGCCCCAGCTAATACCCAGCCAGTGCTGTGTGCACACAGGCATGTGCACATAAACATGCATGAGAACCAGGCCATTCCTTCCGTTGTGCAAGCAGAAGTGGAGAGGGGCAGTGATCTGCCCAGCAGAGACGGGGCTTGGCGCGAGGCAGGGCTCCCTCTTGTGTGAGTCTGTGGCCTCCAGGAGGGACTTGGGTGCAGAGGTAAGCAAGAAAAATGGGCTCCAGAGACAGATGCATTTCCCCTGCACCCCTCAGCCTTTAAATATTTCCCCCTCCTAGAAGGTTCTAGACCTCCCCTTCCAGCAGGGGTGCCCAAGAGTCCCTGGACCCTCAAAATTGCAAAGGAGGCCCAAGCGTGGCTCACTGACCTCCCAGGGCCCAGCAAGATGGGATAGCCAGCCTTAGGTGGCCCCACGAGCTCAAGCCTGGGGAAGATGAGAGGCAGCTACCCCAGAGACAACAGGAGCCGTACCATGGCCTGCCCAGTCAGGCCCTATCAGGACGTGTCTGTCCCAAGCCTGGCCAGGCTCCAGTTCTGTGCCAGCAGCTCATTGCTGTCCTGTGTGCAGGTCCCCCCACACTTGGAGCCTGTGGTTAAGGCCTTCTGGGAGAGGAAGTGAACATGAGTCAAGTGTGACATGGACTTCAATCTCCCCACCCTTCCCCTGCCCTGCCCCACCTGCAGTAGCTAGGCCAGGTAGGAAGCAAGGATCATTCCCGGCTCTCAGAGGTTCCAGATGACCTAGTTTCATTTTGTGTGTGTGTGTATGTGTGTGTGCGGTCACTCAGACGTCACTGTGATATCACCCAGTGAGTCTATTTCTGGCCCTGTCTTTGTCGGCCCAGTTTCCGTAACTTGCAGCCAATTTGCCCTCTCCCCTGTGGCTGCCAGCCCGTCTGCCCCTCCGTGTCCTTGCTGCCGTGGCCCTCCTCTGTTTTCGGTAACAGAGATGCTCCAGCCATTGCATTTCAGAGTGGAGCAGACAACAGATGGGGTACACAAATTCAGACACCTCTGATGCCCTTAGCCAAGGCAGGGATCGCCCTTAAAGTGAAGGCCTGGACAGGAGGTGTCAGGGACTTGGGAGGAGTCCTGGGGATGGGAGTGGAGGAATCTTAAAATGAGGGAAGCTGAAAATAGAATGAAAACGATGACTAAGAGGCAGGAGTGCTAGGTATGGGGGAATAGGAACTATGAGCTAAATATATTTAGGGGGTGGGGGCCAGGGACACTGTCCCAGACAGCCCTAGCACGACAGGCAGGACCCTGTCCCCTGCTCACATAGCTCTTCAAGCTTACAAAGTACCCTCTCCCCTGTTGAGGGGCACAGTAACCCCAGGCCCTCCCTCCCACCTCAGCTGAAGCCCAGATCTTCCAAATTGGAACCAGCAAAAGTCAGGGCTGGCGCGCATGTGGGCCTCCATCTGAGAACCTGGACTCTCAGGCACTTCAGGGCCCCTGCCCCAGGGCAGAGGCCCACCCCTTGGGTCGGTGCAGTGGCTGCCCTGGGCCCCACTGGCAGCACAGGGAGTCTGCAGGAAGCAGCCCGGCCTGGGGTCAGCTTCCCATGGAGCCAGTCCAGAGCTGGGAGGGGCATTCAACCCCTGAGAGCCTGGGGCAGGACACAGCTGCCCTCCTCACTGTCAGGGGAAGCAAGTGCCCAACATCTGTAACCCTTCCCTGCTCAGTCCCCAGGCCAAGGTTGGGCCTCCTCCCCGTCCCCATCACTGTCCCCAGAGCCTAGACCTCGGGGACCTGGGAAAAGCCTCCTGCTCCCTCCCGAGGGCAGCAGACAGAGCAGGGCCTCCAGCCCCCCAGAGGACCAGTGGGGGTGCTCTTAGGCCTTCCTGCTCTCCCCAGGTTGCGGGGACAGTAGAGTGCTGACTGAGCCCCAGACTCAATCACCCAAAGATGGCCCCACTCTATCCACTCCAGACCTTTGGGAAATCTGGGTCCCTCTCCTGATTTGATCCATTTGGCCCCAACTCCAGAGTCTGGAATGGGAGATGAAACTAGTTTTCCACCCACTTTTGGGGAAATCCCACCCCCAGGTCTCTAGCAAGCCCTGCTGACAGCTTGTCCTGGAAGCCTGCCTGCCTGTCTCCACGGGTGTCTCGATCCAGCACACACTGATCAGCCCTGCGTCTTCGGGCCCCTGCGCCACCGGTCCCCACGGCCCGCCAGGGGTCTCTGTACCCACTAGGCTTCCCTGATGACCATCTGTCTGTCCGTCCCTGTGTCTGCTGTACGTCCCTCCTGCTGCACCCTCTCCCCACACACCCGTCGCCCATAAGAGAAAAACCTCTCTAGGGAAAGGCAGGGTGGCTCCACCCAGCAACTAATCCAAATGGCAAATATTTTGTAACAAAATAGCCCAGAGGTATTTTATCTGTTCAATTCATAGAGTTTTAGAGATTATATTGAAAGATGTCACTTGAGCAAACTGTGTTGGTGCAGCTTCTTTTGCTCTCCCAGCAGGGAGGGCCCGCCTTAAATCAGAGCATCTCTTCGGTGAGGATTTGAGAAGGACACGGATGCCCTCAGCCTCTCAGGCTGCTCTCCCCTGGCCACAGCAGTACTATTCCTTTACCCCAGGACAATGCACTCATGTCCCATGGTTAGGAACCCCCGTCTTCCATAAAGGAGACTTGGGTGTGGGAAGATAAGGTAAGTCTTCCCATGGGTGGGCACTGGCAGAGCTGGGGACAGGGCTAGGAAACTGACCACCGTGTGTGTGGGCCTGACTCCGCTAACACATGCATACACCCCTCACTCCACCTCCCCGACCACACACACACACAGCTTCCAGCCGGTCCAGAAAGCAGGCTACAGTGGAGACCAAAGGCAGCTTTGGAGGGAGGAGACCCCACGGCAGTCAGTACACCTCCGGGGCGGGGAGGAGGACCACCTCTGGCCTGCTTGGCTTTCTGCAGTGAAGAGTGAGGGTTTATCAGGGTGCGGGGGAGGCCATCCCACTGGCCATGCCAGACATCAGCTCCCAAAGCCTGACTTCAGTGGCAGGGTCTGGTTTGTCCAGCCCTGGGGTCCAGTCTTCCTGAAATGCAGGAGCAATGGGGCCCATGAAAGGACTAGAGGAAGATGGTTGGGGACAGTGCACAAAGCCACAGAGAGCAATTCAGCAAACATATGCTGAGCCCCACAGTGTGCCAGGTCCCCTACTGGGAGCCAGAAGGGATGCCAAGGTTCTGGGAAGGATATGGATGTGACAGTAACCAAGTGGCTGTGAGGAAGCAGGGAAGGCTGGAATGAGGACTGGAGAGGTGCAAGGGCCCAGCCAGGTGCTCACAGCCAGGTGCAATGCTCAGCTCAGCTCCATGGGGCTTGAGATGGTGGTTCTCCTGGTCGGGGAGAGAGGAGAGCGCCTTCCAGCAACACTGAGTCATCAGAGGAGAGCAATTGGCTGCCCCAGGACACCCGAGGGCACCCAGCTCTCCTGGTGACCAGAATTCTGAACACCTAGAAATCCCAACAGCTTCAGGACCTTCCTCAGGCTGGCTCCTGTCATTCCCAGCTAAAGGGAAAGGAAGCTTGACCTCACCCTCTTCCCAGGAAATGGGAAATTCCAGAGTAAGCTGGAAGCCAGCTATGACCTGTCCCATCCTGGGAAATCTCTGACCTGGGAAGCTGAGGACTGACCCCTTGAGAGCACTCTGCGGGGAACCAGCTCAGCCCGGGCCTGGGAGAGAGCCAAGGGCCAAGACGGCCCTGCTGCTCTCTGTGCCGGATGCAGGCCTATGGCACCATTCTCCAAATCTCAGTTCCCTCAGCTCATCTAGGATGAATACTTGTCCCTCCAGTGAGAGGAAGACCATCCTGTTCTGACAGAGCCCGTCTGGTGGTCCAGACCCCTCTGTGCCCATCTGCCGTAGGGATGGAGAGCTACGGTCCATGCATCTCCCTCCATAATGACCCTTTGCAGATAGAAGAATGTCAGACTCATCAGTCATTGACTTAGAATGCTCCTAGTAAGGGGTCCCGGGACGTACTGGTTTCTGGCTGAGAGCAGTGGCCCAGAGCTCGTGCTGGAAATCAGGATGAACTGAACGATAAGTTTGTGACCACCTGCTGAGCACTGTTCTAGGTGCTGGGGGCTATGCAGTGAAGGGGACAGGGAAGGTTCACACTGGGCGGTGCCATCAACAAGAAATGGAGCAGCTGCCTTCACATAGAGGATGGTGACCCAACTGGAGTGATGGGGAGAGCCTGTTTTAGGGTGAATATTCAAGGAAGGCCTCTCCAAGGAGGAGAATTCAACAAGGTCAAGGTCCGGTCTGAGGGCAGGTGAACAGTTCAGAGACCATCACTTCAGGTCAAATGACCACATACTTATGAGGCAGAAACCAAGACAGTTTGTCAAAAAATGGTTTCCTGATATATGCATTTACTTACATGAAAAAATCTTACGAAAGTGTAAACATGAATTTCAAAACATCTTTACTGAGGAAAGCAAAATTGGTCTTCTAGCAAATCCAGGGCAGACGGTCACCATAGTCACAGGCCAGGAGAAGAAGTGCTTGAGAGTGGGCAGTCAGGCGCTCCAGCCGGGCAAGGATGAGGCCAGGGGTGGGACAGAGCTAAGGCCATGTGGGCAGCCGTCACCGCAGGAAGACCAGGCCACCAAAGTAGACCACAGAAAGCACACACCAGCAACAGTGAAGTCAAGCTACCCTGAGCCGAAGCAGCTGCTGCCCAGAGCAAGCACGTGCTTGTGGGACCCTGTGTATGGATGGGGAGCAGCACACTCCGGGTCAAGGCAGCCTGCTGTCCACCTCCTCCTCTGTTGCCTCAAACCAAGAGGGCTCAGGTTTCCCATTTTTAAATTTTTCCTGTATTTATGTTTCAAAGAAGGGGCCTTGGTCTGTCGTCCAGGCTGGAGTGCACTGGTACGATCACAGTTCACTGCAGCCTGCAACTCCTGGGCTGAAAGGACCCTGCCCGCCTCAGCCTCCCAAGTAGCCTAGACTACAGGTGCGTGCCACCATGCCCTGCTGATTCTTACGTTACTATTATTATTATTTTTGTAGAGATGGGGGTCTCTCTCCAGCCTAGCCAACACAGTAAAACCCCATCTCTACTAAAAATACAAAAATTATCCCGGCATGGTGGCGTGAGCCTATAATCACAGCTACTCAGGAGGCTGAGGCACGAGAATCGCTTGAATCCGGGAGGCGAAGGTTGCAGTGAACTGAAATCATGCCACTGCACTCCAGCCTGGGCAACAGAGCGAGACTGTCTCAAAATAATAAAATAAAAAAATAAAGATGGGAGATCTCTATTGCCCAGGTTAGTCTTGAACTCCTGGGCTCAAGGGATCCTGTCACCTCTGCCTCCTGGGTAAACTGAGACTACAGGCATGCACCACTATGCCTGGCTAATTTTTGTATGTTTTGGTAGAGACGGAGTCTCACTATGTTGCCCAGGCTGGTCTCGAACTCCTGGCCTCAAGGTATCCACCCACCTCGGCCTAGGCTTGCCATTTTTAAATAATGGAATGGACTCCATGGCCTATTGCCCAGCAGTCCCAGGGAGTCCAGGGGTAACAGCCTTTCACATCTCACCGTGAACCCCACAGAACTGAAGAGAGACTGATTTCTCCTTCAAGGGGTTGACGCTACATGGCTGTGGCCCTTGGCACGCCTCCTCCCACCCCAGCTCCAATAGATGTGGCCAACTGATCATTGCTTTCTGGGAGTCACCGTCAATCACATGTGCTGACTCCAGGCTGAAATGAACTTGCCAACCGCCCCATGGTGTCCTCATGGAGATACCTGCAAGGAAGGCATTTTGACGGGAGGTGGCTTAGAGCAGGGAGCAGCAGGCTGGGGGTGTGGCCCTCCTAGTACCACTGCTCTCAGTGGACAGCAGCTCTGGGGGTGCTGGCTTTGGCTCCTGAGCTCTGCCCCTCAGGGACTCAGGGCTGCTTCCTGCCAGGACTCCTCACTACTCAGCAACCTGTCAACTACCCTGTGCACCGGGTCCCCTCCCTCACCTTCCTCAGGGTGAGCTACATGGCCACCAGGGCCACAGATGAAGGTCTGAAGATGCCCAGGCAGGAAGGACGCTCCATCCAGGGCAGAGCCTTTGGAGCTAACGCAGACCCTGTGGAGGCCGGGGAGGTTCCTTCCAGGAGAACATGAGGCCCAGCCAGAGCCAGGTGGCCTGGAGCCACAGGCTGAGTTCGGATCTGCTCCCCTTCCCTTCCCAGGACAGCAGCCAGGCCCCAAGATAGACCCACGCCCAGGTCAGAGTCAGGGAGGTTAAATGAGGGCACAGGAATGAGGGGTGCAGAGGGGACAGGTCCAGAAGTGGTTCTGCCAGAATTTCCTTCCGGAGGGGCTGGAGGAGAGGGAGCTGGAGCTCAGCGGGTGGGTGGATGGGAGCGCTCTCCTCCCCTGCGCCCTCCCTCCCGTGCCCCTGCAGGTCTGCATGGGTTCCCTCCCTGGGGAACCAGGCCGCCTAACCCACCAGCCGGCCCCTAGCACCTCAGCACTTCCTGCTCCCATGACCCTAAGGATTAAGTGATCTCAAGCCTGGCTCTGGGAAAACTGTGGGAACCGGCCGCTGGGAAGACGACCTGGCTGTGACTCCCACGTTTCCAACTTCCTAGACAGACCCGCCTTGCCCTCCTTTCCTCAAAAACCCCGAATCCCCTTTCCTTCTGAGACATCCGGGCTAGGCACCAACCTCCCTCCCTGAGCCCTCAGAGGGAATGGAAGGCCAGGGAGTCACAGAGCCCGCAGTGCCAGGCCTGCAGGCTAAGTCACAGGCCAGTCATCCTTCTATGGCTAACGGGACGACTTCACTTAAGAGGTTCAAAAAGAAGAACAGAAAAAGCCCAAAGGAAAGACATAATAAAGGCAAACGCAGAAGTAATAAAATAGAAAATAGATATACAATAGAAAATATGAACAAAACCAAAAGTTAGTTCTGAGAAATGACTAATAAAGTTGACAAACCTCTGATAAGACTGATCACAAAAAAGAGAGACGGCACAAATAAATAACCTGAGGACCAACAGGGAGAACATAACTATGAATGCTGCAGAGATTTTCAAAATAAAATACTTCAAATCAACTATAGACCTATGGCAAGAATTTTGAAACCCGCCACAAGATAAACGCTGTCCTAGAAAAATATCTTACCAAATCGTGCTCAAGAACAAACAGAAAATTTGGGATGTAAAACCATTAAATTAAAGTGGAATAGGTAATTACAAGCCTTAGGGCCAGGAATCTCAGCAGTTCGGGAGGCCAAGGCAGGAGATCACTTGAAGCCAGGAGTTCAAGACCAGCCTGGGCAACATAGTGAGACCCCCTCTATACACAGATTTTAAAAATAAGCCAGGCATGGTGGTATGCAACTGTAGTCCCAGCTACTCGAAGGCTGAAGTGGGAAGATCACTTGAGCCCAGGAGGTTGAGGCTGCAGTGAACCAGGACTGCACCACTGAACTCCAACCTGGGCAACACAGCGAGACCCTTTTTCAAAAAAAGAAAAGAGAGGGCCAGGTATGGTGATTCAAGCCTGTAATCCCAGCACTTTGGGAGGTGGAGGTGGGCAGATAACTTGAGTTCAGGGGTTCGAGACCAGCCTGAGCAACATCGTGAACCCTCGTCTCTACCAAAAATACAAAAAATTAACGTCACTCCAGCCTGGGCGACAGAGTGAGACTCTGTCTCAAAAAAAAATAAAAAAGAAGGAAAGTATTCACCACTGCCCACCCCCACCCCCAGGAAAAATCACACAACACCAGGCCAGACGATTTACAAAATCTACTACACTTCAAGGAACAGATAATCCCAATAGCCTATTAACTCTTTCAGAAAAGAGAAAGAGAAAGAACATCTGCAAACTCCTTTTCATGAGCCTAGTGTAATCTTAAAAACAAAAACTAAAGCAGACAAGGATGACATGAGACAAGACTACCAACCAATCTTGCTATGGGCATAAATTCAGAAATTCTAAACACAATATTAGCCTACCAAACCCAGTATTGAATGACAAAAAAAGATATGCCATAACCAAGTAGGGTTTGCCCCAGGAATCAAAAGATGATTAAGTACTAGAAAAATATAATACTGCGTTACAGTAACAAAGGAGAAAAACAATATGATCATCTCAATAGATGAAGAAAAAGCAATCCATAAAATTCAACCCTTACTATTGATTTGAAAAAAACCTACAGAACTTGAAACAGAGGAAACCCTCATAGCCTAAGTAAATGGTATCTATCAAAAGTCATCAGCCGGCCAGGCATGGTGGCCCACACCTGTAATCCCAGCGCTTTGGGAGGCTGAGGTGAGTGGATCACTTGAGGTCAGGAGCCTGAGACCAGCCTGGCCAACGTGGTGAAATCCCGTTTCTACTAAAAACACAAAAATTAGCCAGGCATGGTGGCTTATGCCTGTAATCCTGCTACTGGGGAGGCTGAGGCAGGAGAATCGCTTGAACCCGGGAGGCAGAGTTTGTAGTGAGCTGAGATCATGCAGTTGCACTCCAGCCCGGGCGACAGAATGAAACTGTCTCTCAAAAAAAAAAAAAAAAAAAAAAAAAGCAGCCGTCATACTAATGAAATGTTAGGGTTCCTGTCAAAACCAGAAAGGAAGCAAGGATGCCTGCTGCCACAACTTCTAGTTACCAAATGAAGGAAGACAAGAAAAAGAAAAAGAATCATGATTGGAGAAATAAAACTGTCATTATTTCCAGACAGTCTGATTGTCTATGTAAAACACCCTAAAGAACCAAGAGGAAAAAAACGATTACAATTAACCCAGAGGAAAAGGCTGAGGGTGGACAGGGAGCCCAGGTCTCCGGATAGCCGGCCGGCTAAGGCGGGTCCCCACGCCCCACCCGCCGTCATGGCTGCTCTCTGTCCTGCTCCCCCAGGACCCCCCTCTCAATGACAGACCCAAATTCCAACTGCACTTGTTGAAGACCCACTCTGGCTACCTTTGCTTGCTCCCTGTGCCGGGGGTCTTAGTGAGACGGGGACTGAGTCCTGCTTGGGGAGAGGATTTGCCCACTTCGAGTCCCGCATGCTGAGGTGCAGCGTCAGAGTTCTGGCCTCGGGGCCAGGGCCTTTTGGATGTGACAGCCACCCTCTGTGTGTGAGTGAGATGTGCTTGGGCAGAAAAAGCCTCAGAATGTGACTACACCAGAAGTTTCCGCTAGACTCTGGTTACAGCCATGGGTTGGGCACTGAGCCTGTGGAGGAACACGAGCCTGCAAGGGCTCAGCCTTGGCAGGGAGCAAGCTCTCCTCTCTGTGGCATCATCTGGCAACTTGTGCTCGTCTCCCCAGTCAGTTCCTTCCCAGTCACAGGCCAGCAGGCTCCTCAGACCTGACAGGCAATCTGCCCTGCTGTGGCCAGACTGGAAGCAGAGGGCACTGGAATGCAGGTCGCTAGGGCCCAGGGCACTGACCCACCTCAACCCTGTGCCACCTGCCAGGCTTGGCTCTCATCTCTCCCCATCCTCTCTGGCAAACACATCCTCCCATGGCCACTGCATCAATGGGTGGTTAACAAGCTCCTCATCCCTGTCAGATCCAATCAGCCCTTGTTACTTCACTGAGCAGCAGAACCCGCAGGGAAGCTGTGTGGGCTGGGTTGCCAGGAAGCTGGGCATGCGAGCACGGAGGTGGCAGGGACAGAGACAGCCAGTCTTCACCTCCTCATGCCAAGGAGAGGGTAAGCCCAGGGTCAGGGGAGAGCTCTGGAGGGATCAAAGGAGGTGAGGCTGTGGGGGAGAGGCAGGGGCTCAGGCAGAAGGGAACCGGGGGGCTGAGGGACGCCTCTGAACAGGGGCCACGCCTGACCCTCAAAGAGGGTGACTCTTGCGCTCTGGGAAGTGGCCGCAACAGCACCCCCAGGCCAGAGTGCACGCTGAAGCTCGACTGTCCAGGGGCGCACTCGACCCAACAGAGCCCACATGGGAGGAGCCGAGACCTTCCACCAGCAGCCACCAGCCGCTGTCAGCCAGGCCAAGGAACTGCGAGCAGCTGGACCCAAGGATGGGTATTAGTTACCTACTGCTATGTAAAAAACTCACCCCAAAACTCACGACTTAAAACAACCATATGCATTTCTCACCTCCCACTGGGGTCAGGCATTCGGGACCCACTTGGCTGGGCATTTCTGGCTCAGGCCCTCGGTGAAGCCGCAGTCCCTATCTCAGCCAGGGCTGCTGCCACTAGAAGCCTTGGCCAGCTGGGAGGATACACTTCTAGGCAGTGTCTTCGCCTTGCAACGAGCTGCTGCTGTTGACCGTTGGTGGGAGGCCTTGGTTCCACATGGGCCTCTCTACTGGGGACTTGGGTCAACTGTGCCCCCAGACAGTTGAGCTTTGGTGTATCTCTGCCATGTGGGCGCTGCTGTGGCCTGCCACTTGAGATGCAGCTCTGAAATTCGAGGTAGCCACTACCCTTCTTCGGGAGACAGTCCATGTGGGAGAGGGACTTGATCCAGGATTAATGAATAGCATCAAAGAGTGTGAGGTCCACACAGGAGCAGGCTGGAGCCTGTGACCATCCTGCTACCACCCCTTGTGAGGGACCAGGACTCCCAACCACTGCCCTCTGCTGTCCCTTGCATCGCAGCCAAGGGCTCCTGTTCCCTCCCCTGCCCAAGGTTCTCACTTCCTCCGCGAGGGCACAGGTTATGAATTCAAATGCCTGCAAAAGCGAGTATGTGAAAAAGTCAGGTGTGACAGGAACTGGGGAGCCTGTGGCAAACTAGAGAGTGCCTGAGGGCTTATGCTGCAGAAATCAATTTTTTCCTGCCATACTGGCCAAATTGTAGCTGCCAGATTTGGCCTCTGTCCACCCGTCTGCAACTCAAACACCGTAGGGGATGAGATGAAAGCAAAGCCAAATCACGACCCCACAGCTGCGCCTTACACACACACACACACCCACACACACACACACCCACACACACACACCCACACACACACCTGTACCGGTGCTCCGGGCAGGCTGGAGAGCGAACCAGTTGCCCCTTGCCCAGGTTGTGGAGCCATTAGGCTGGATCCCTGTGAACCGCGAGGTCGGCCCGAAGTCCCTTCCCGCACTCCCCTGTTCCCTGCGTCCACCCCCGTCCAGATCCCTTCGGACTCATCCAGAGAAGGGAGCGACGGAGGGAGGCGCCGTGGACGCCGCAGCCAGGGTTCTGGGGCAGCCGAGAGGGTGGCGAGTGGCGCAGGGCGAGGGCATCTGCAAGAGGGCGGCGTGGTCCGCGGAGAGCGCGGCTCGGGAGCCGGAGCCCAGGCGAGCCCACCAGGGCGTTTGCAGGCGGGGAGGCGGCGGCGGGAAGGACCGGACGAGCGAGCGCGCACGCGCGTGCTGTGGGCCCGGGGCGGGCGGCGGGGCGGGCGGCGGGGACGGGCGCGGCTCTCCTCTGCCCCCGCGCGGCCGCAGACAGCGCTGCGCAGGCCTCGCCTCTTGTTTTCCGCCAGACCCGGCCTCATCACTGACAGCGTCTGGCCGAAGCCGGTGCCCTCCAGCTCTGTGCCCTGGGCCTCCTTGTCTCCCCACTAGCCGGTCCAGGGAGCGAGAGCACAGGTGCGCAGAGCAGTCCAGAGGGAAAACAGGTCGGAAGCTAAGAGTGCCTGAGATGGCACAGGGCCGTCGAGGACGGGACTCACCCCAGCCAGACCTGAATTTTCCTGCAGCCACTGGGCGGGGGCTGCAGGTGGCATCTATATACCAATCATCCCCCTCACCCTGGGGGGCTCCCTTGTCCCCGGAAACTGCCCCGAAATTCTCTCCCCAGCCCCAGTCCCTCTCCTCCCTTCCCTTCCGAACACAAGAGCATTGAACTTCTCCAACCCCTGCCTTCCTCCTCCAGGCAGCCTTCCAGCCAGAGAAGAGGTATGCGGGATTTGGTAGGGGTGTGGGAAGAGCAGTGGGTGAGAAAGGGGTGGAACCACGTGTGGCAGCTAAGGAGAGCACCCCCACACCCCCTCACTGGGAGACTCTCGCAGACTCCATGCATTCCGTGGGGGAAGAAGAGGTGGCAAGGACAAGAACAAAAGGATCTGGGAGGACATCGGGCCAGGTGATGATGGGCTGATGGCGGGATTACCAAGGGGGAGGGGCACTAGAATGGGGAGAGCTCCTCACCACCTCCAACAGAGGGGGGGCCTCTCTTCCCCCACCCCAAGAGGCAAAGCTCAACAGAAATGGAGCAAAGGAGACCAGCACACATGGCAGGCAATCCATACACACTTGTTAACTAAGGCAGGGGGGTTAATGGGTAGACACTGGCCTGAGCAAAGGAGATAAGGTTTTAGTCATATCTCTGGCCCCCAAGAAGCCATGTGAACTTGAAAAAGTCTCTTTGTCTCTTTGGTCTCCAGGTTCTTCATCCATGAAGTCAGCGGTTTGCGTTAGAAGCAGGATGCCAAACGGTGCTGCCTGGAGCGCATTCGGAAGGATTGTGAAGTGGGAAAGAGTCTGTGATCAGTTAGCAATGTCGGCCTTGGGCAGTGGAATGCACAGTACGGGAGGCATGCCGTGTGTTTGTGAAGTCTAGGAATCATCTCCTAAGCCCCCTCCATTCCAATGCTCCAGGAGCTGATGAAACACCATAAGAACAGTGTGGAACTAGGGCGGGGACTGGACATGCCATGAGAGACTCGGAGGAGACTCCAGCCTGACGGCGTGTGAAGGCTTGCCTCTGTGGTTAAGCCTAAGGAAGAACCCCTAAGGGAACCTCCGATCCAGCGCAGTTGCTCAGTGTCACTTCCAACAGGGTATGTCCCATCAGGCTCTCCACATCGGACGGCAGTGCGCATTCCAGTTAGAGCTCCTCTCCCCGTGTACAAATGCAGTAAGCTCTAACAAGAGCCACCCCCACAGCGGACTCCTCATAACTCGAGGCATTACAATCAGATGGTGGCCTCCAAAAACACCCCCCTTTATAAAAACGATGGTGCCGTCCCACAGGGATGGCTTCCCAACATGGCGCGTCCCAGTGGTAGTGCTATCAGCACAGGGGAAGGAGCTGCTCCAGCTAGCACAGGAGAGGAGTCTGGCCTCCAGCTGGGGGTGCCTGTGGCTCTCCAGAGGTTCCCAGCAGGACTGTGGCAGGAGACAGAGGCAGAGGCTGTCCGCTGAGAATGGAGGGTGGCCCTGACCTAGGTTCTCGGCTTAGGAGCCGCCTGACCTCTGGCTACACCCTACAAATGGGTCTCCTTCTCCCCGGCTATCAGTCCTTCCTTTGCTGGGGAGGGCCCAAAGTCCCGGCCATCGCTGCCATCCAAGTAGAGGTGTTGCTTGGGCTGTGGCAGACTGGAGTCAGGGGTGATGAGCTGACGTAGGCGCTGTGGAGAGAAGAGGCAGGGATTGGAGCCGTTGGTGAGGGAGGCACAGAAGGTTCCTCGTGTGAGCATCCCCAGGGCCCAGCCCAGAGCAGAGCACATGGCCAGCACCGCACCGTATGCGTGAGTAAATGAATGAACCATTTGAGGTGAGAGGGGAGGCAATAATACGGTGACTGCGAACGAGTGTGCACTGCCTGGGTTCCAGTTCTGGCTCTGCTACCGACCTGTGCCATCTAAGGTCACTCACGGAACCCCTCTGTTAATTTAATCCCCTCAATATTCTAACCTGTAAATTGGGAATAATAGTAGAACACATCTCACAGAACAGTGCTTGGCACAGAGTAGGTGATTGATAAATATCTGTTTTTGTTTTCCGATTGTTACTTTTGTTATGTGCTCAATAAGTATCTATTATTTTTCTTCTTATCAGTGGTACCTCCTTCTTCTTGCCTTGAATGCAGATGTGATGACAGAATCATGACAACCTTCTTGTGACCATGAGGTGATCAACATGATGATGAAAAAACAGCATGCTCAGGATGGAAGTGTAGAAATACAGGAAAAGTCTGGTCCCTACGGGCTTCTTTAAGCAGCCGAACCAAATTCCGGCAGCCCTAATCTCTGACCTTCTTGAAATGTAAAAAACAAATAAGCCTATTTGCTAAAACTGTTGTAGATTGGGTTTTCTATTATTTATAGGCAAGATAGATTTCTGCCTTTGTGGGTCACTGGCTATAGCTCCTTCCAGGAGGACATGTCCCAAACTCTAAACAGGGAGCCTCTTGGGTGTGTCCCCAGGAAGAAAAGAAGCCAGGAGCCTGTGTGTGGAGTGAACTGTGCTTGCTGGTTACCAGTTTTCCGAGGGCAAGAAATCTATAGTCTGTAAACCTTCTGTGTCTGGGCACCTTCCTATCCATGTTTGTGACTTAGTTTTCTCCTGAACCTCTCAGCAGTTTGCCCTTGGTTAGCCTGCCCAGGTCATCCACAGGAGGTCAGATTCTGCAGGTCTAGGACTCTAGAACTTTTCAGAACATTTCTGAAAAGCCACTGGACTGGCCTTCAAAGTTTGTCTCATTAAGATTCTGTGAGACTGAAGGGCTGCCCCACAGAGTATGTGTCTGCTCCCTGGCCCCAGCCGTGTGTCCTGCCCCACGTCCAGCCTCTCTCAGTGCCCTCCCTTAAGAGGTCACTCTCCCCCGCACCACCTACCTTCTTGAAAGAACCCTGAGTCTTCAGGAGGGTGATGATGGTGAAGAGTGGGACACAGACCATGGAGGACAGAGCCAGGAACCAGCCAATGGAGTATCCCCAGGGCGGGTACACGTAGACGTTGTTGTACTTGAGGGGGGTGTACTTGCTCAAGGAGAAGAAGAAGGTGGCCTGGGAGGAGGAAGGGGCAGCCATGAGTGAGATAGAGACTGAAACCCTCCCTGCAGCTACGTACAGCCAAGGACAGAGGGCAAGTCAGGTGCACCGCAGCACGTCTGTAAGCTGGAGGAGCAAAAGCCCCTGCAAATCCCAGGCCAAGCCATCATTCACATCACAGATGGAGACAGGAGGTGATACAAAGAGGGGAGGGGCTCAGAAGAGAAGCACAGACAGACAGGAGACCAACCACTGAGAAATCAGGTAGAAGGGAGAGGCACTGTGAGGAAGGGATGGAGCAGGAAGTAGGATAAGATTCTACTCATGGATGGATGAAATGGCCCGGAAAGAAGAGCAGGGAAGCCAACAGAGAACGGGAAATGGACCAGGCCCCACGGTAGACGGGACAGGTGGGGAAAGAGCCTCATCTCTGGAGTCTTTCCCTCATCTCTGGAGTCTTCCGGGGGCAGGAAGGAATAGAGCGGCAGCTGGGTGGGCACATACCAGGCAAAGTCCAGGGGTGAGGAAGAGCCAGGAGATCTTCACCAGGGGCCATGGCCGGTAGCCAATCATGTCCTCAATGTTGTCATAGAAACGGTCCGCCCCTGAGCAGACGTGGTGTGGGAAAGCGTGAGCCAGAGGGTGAGAACAGCTGCCCGGTGTTTGGGAGAGACCCACTTGGCTCTGTGCTCTTCCCTCACCCCCGCCCTGTGCAGGGAAACTGGAACAAGGCACGTGAGTGAGACACCTCCCTGACACCCTGCATCCCTGCACGAGATGCATTCCAGTCACGAGGCAGGGAGTGCGGCGCAGACAGGGGCTGCCCCCAAGCACTGCTGCTGCCGTCTCTTGTCAGTGCCGTCTCTTGCCTCCGTCTTACGATGGAGACCCCACTGTCCTAACCACAAAGGAGGGGTGTGTTTTAGACAAACGCCTGTTTACGTGGATAGCAGAGATGAAACTGGTTCAAGTCAAAACAGCGAAACGACAAGGCTCCCCCGTTCAAGCGTGTCACAGAAAACTCACAGAGGGCTGGAGGGCTGCTGGGAACAGAGCGGTGGTCTGGATTCCAGACTCCGGAGGAACCACCTCTGAGTTCCCAAAAACGCATGGTAAGAAGGTTAATTTGTGTTTAGTGAAAACATTGACTGGCCTTATTTTGTTCTGTTTAATTCCTGAGGTTTCCACATTTGCTGTAAGTTCTGGGCAGAGCCAGTCTTCTAAGTAAAGAATCACTGATTGGTAAAGATACTTGGAGGGCCTCTCTACCTTCCCACCCAAAATACCTTCCCACTGATCCCTGATGCATGAAATCACACCATGAAAGAGTCATTCCTTTGACTGTGAAAAGCCAAAGTTAAAAGCCAGATATTGCCGGGTGAGCGAACCATGTTAAGGCTTATCAGCCATTCACACCCGCTGTGATCAAGTTTAGCAGGTCCTCTGGGAGAAGAAGTTTTGAAAAGGAGTTGGGGAAGATCGGAAGGCATCAGATGCCTGAGGTGAGAAGGAAGGAACATCTCCATGCAGAGGAAAGGACCCAAGTGGGAAGGCTTAGGGTAGCAAAATAAAGTCTTTACTACTCATGGCTTTTCCCGAGGCCCTACTGTGTGGCCCCCACTTGACCTCTACCCTGAGCCTTGTGACACTGGCACTGTGTTCCCCCAGCGTGGTGCAGTGGAGCCAGAGGGACCTGGGGTATGACGACGGCTTCTCTGCTTGCTATGTGAGCTTAGGCAAGAGGCTGAACCCTCTGAGCCTCACTCTCCCCCTGCACAGATTATAAGTGCGTGAGACCAGCCAGCAGAGTGCTTGGCGCGCAGTCACGCATTGGCTCAGTAAATCGGGTTTCCTCCCCTTCCTGTTGTAGGACATAGTCACCACCTGGCTGTTGCAGTGATCTGTCTGAGGGGCCAGGCTGCTGGCGGGGGCCAGTGAAAGGCAGAATTCACCTCGGTGTAGGAAAGAAATGCATAAACGGAAAAGACCTCCTCGAAAACACAGGGATGAGCTCCCTGTCCGTGGAAGTACTCAGACAAAGTCTGGGTGATCCCCTAGTTGTTGGAAGGGCAGTGTGGGAGTTTGTGGAGGATTGGGCTAAGTGGCGATAAACATCCCTTCTGACTAAGATTCCCAGTGGCAAAGGGCCTCTGGCCACCTCCATATCAAGGACACTGTGCCCTGTGCACCGTTATTGATCATTCTCTCACTGTTGAAGGAAATCCATTTTGTCATCATTACAGCTCTGCCTGCTGCCATGAAAATGCCAGGCTTCCCAGCCATAGGTAAATGTCCCAGCAAGAGGCAGGGCAACAGCGCAAAGACAGACAGAAACCAGAGGGCCAGAGAACCGCCTCCCCCAGGCAGAGCCTGCCCCTGGCTGGCCTCGGTGGTCTTTCTCCCGCCCCGCTTGCCCACCCTACTCCACCCCACTCACCGTACACCCAGCTGATGCAGACCACTTCAAACACTGAGAGGAACAGCAGGCATATGCCACTGGAAGCATAGTAGTCAAACAGCTGGAAGATGTACATCCCGCCCTGTGGGGAGAGCGTGGAGCTGGGGCATGGCCAGTGCAGGGATGGGACACACGCCGCCCATCGGTGAGATGGGAAATGCCCCTGTGGGGCGCCCTCCTGCCCGGCCCGTGGGACGCCATTCCTTGCCTCTAAAAGGAGTTTGCCCTGCCTGCCCCGCCTTCAGGCCTCCCAATCAACATCAGGACAATAGCCTCTGACATCTGCAAGGGCACTGGGAGACTGTGGTGGACGCACATCATTTCGTCTGCCTAGCATCTCTGCTTCTGGAAAGTGACACCCCCTCATTCTGTGTTCCTTTTAGGGTGGGGTGTCCCTCTCTCTCCACTCAGGCTTGAATAAGAGTCACAGCCTGGACACTTGTCACACTCTCAGGAAAGGGCCTCTCCTTCCCCCTGGGTTGGCTGACACTGACAGGTAAGCCTGAAGCCCAGCATCCGTCCCTAACGCCACCGGAGGAAAACCTGCCTCTGAGTGTGGCTGACACTGACAGGTAAGCCTGAAGCCCAGCATCCGTCCCTAACGCCACCGGAGGAAAACCTGCCTCTGAGTGTGGCTGACACTGACAGGTAAGCCTGAAGCCCAGCATCCGTCCCTAACGCCACCGGAGGAAAACCTGCCTCTGAGTGAAGTCCCAGGAGAGCAAGGAGCATTCCTGACAGTGTCACAAGAGCAGCTGGATCCGACCACGCCGAAACCCAAATATCTCTAGGGTTTTCAGCAACCTGACCCAATACGTTCCCCTTTCTGCTTAAGCCAGCTGTATTGGTTTCTGTCACCCGCAACCAAAAGAGACCTCACAAATGCAGGTCGTGTGGTCCGTACAACCTCACTGTGGAGAGGCAGGGCAGGCGTCCACACCCCGCATCAGCAGATAAGAAAAGTGAGGCTCTAAGAAGGGTCAGCAGTGTCCCCCGTGGCTCCCTCCCCGGGAGCCTGGCCTGCAGGCCACCGGCCCCAGCTCACCTCGGTGACCATGAAGAGCCCTATCAGGTAGCACGTGACGGCGATGGTGAGGATGAGGAGCTCCCGCCGCCCGCTCTTCCGGAGCTGCCTGGGGAACATGTCTACGGAGGCTGTCACCAGGCACTCCACACAGACAAACTGTGGGCCAGGAAGGGAACTGGATGAGAGGGTGTGGGGCAAGCTGGTGGCCACCGGCCCTGGCCTCCGCTTCCCCTGGCTCATCCACATTGATGCACAGGGGTGCAGGGAGCGGCACAAAGGGAAGAAATGGGGGTGCCCGGGGGTGAGCCAGCCCCGCCCTTGACTACAACTCCATGACAGAGTCTCAGCAGTGAGGGTTAGAGGGGGGATATGTTCTGTCTCCAGGGCTCAGGGGCTGGGGCTGGGCAGCTCGAGCTGAAGGACTATCTGGGAGAAAGCATCCATGCATGCCGAGGTCCACACCTGGGAGCACAGAGCCAGTGGCCCCTTCACACCAGAGGGTCTCCAGGCTTGAGGCCACACCCCCAGCCCCAAGGAAAAGCCCTGGACACCAGAGGGGGCCTCAAGTTTATGGTCAGGGGAGTGGGAGTGAGGGGAAAGTAGTGCCAGGACAGGCAGAGGCTGGCAAGAGGGTGACCATGGCAGGGCAGGCCAGGCGGCAGTGACGTACCTGGCTGTCCAGCCCTAGGAATATGAGCATGATGAAGAACAGGCAGGACCACAGCTGGGATAAGGGCATCATAGTCACAGCCTTGGGGAAGGCGATGAAGGCCAGCCCAGGACCTGCCAGGCACACAGCACAGTCAGGGGGGCTCCAGGGCGTGTGCTGCCCTCGGGGAAGAGGCGTCTCTCTAAGCACTGTGTGCGTGTGTACCTGTGCACGCACTTTAAGAGGATAGGGTGATTCCATCCACTATTCTTCTCTTTCCAGGCCTGGGAAGCACACCGTTCATCCAACCATCCATCTATCTATCCATCCATCCATCCATCCATCCCTCCATCCCTCCATCCATCCCTCCCTCCATCCATCCAGTGTTGGTCCATCTAGCATCCATCATCCTCCCCCTCCTCTTTCCCATGGTAATGGAAGCCCTGCTTTGTGCTAAGCACTGCCCCAGATGCTAAAATTAAATCCTATTACCCATAAATAAATCATATTGCCCATCTTCTGGGACTCACGCCTTTCAACAGGAGGGAAGTGTGTTCTCTGACTCTCTTTCCCCTCAGGCCCCAGACAGCAAAGTGGCACCTACCTGACTCGGCCACTTCAGAAATGGGCACCCCCTGCTCTTGCGACATGAAGCCCAGGATGGAGAAGACAACAAACCCAGCCACAAAGCTGGTGGCACTGTTCAGGAAGCAGAGAGCGACACAGTCCCTGTGGGAGTGGGGCAAGGGCAGATAGGAACGGCGAGGAAAAGAGAGGAGGAGAGAGCAAAAGACAGTGAGAGGGGACCGAGGAGAGAGAAGGGGAAGGCAAGGGAGGCACAGAGGAGGGGAGGAAGGGAAGAGAGGATGGGAAGAAGATAGTAGAAGAAAAAGACAAAAATTGGGTGGCAGACAACAAAGAGAGAAGTGAGAGAGAAAAGGAATAAGAAAGACACTTAGTCTGGGAACTGAACCCACCAGGTCAGTTTGACACAACTTATAATGAGCCCAGAGATGATGGGTCTTTGTCCAGAGCCCACCCCCAGGCCCCTAGCCCTCCTTCGCCCCACCCCGGCCCACGCTGTTCTCACTTGTAGCAGTTGTTGTGGTACTTGTTGTAGCTGCCCAGGGCTGTCAGGCACCCCTGGCAGATGGCGAAGGAGAAGAAGATCTGGGTGCCCGCATCCATCCACACCTACACAAAACCCCAAGGAAGAGGTAGAGGAAGCCCCCAGGGCCCAGAGCCAGGGTGACCCGAGATCCAGACCCATCCCCTGCAGCACCAGCCTGGCCCTTCAGTGCTCCCTGAGCGCTTCCCTCCTGCGTCCCAAGTCTCCATGAGTACGCCCTCCTGTCTCCATGGTGATCTCCTCCCCAGTGGGGCCCAGTTTTGGTTTGGTTCTGTAGGCACTTAGTGAGTACCAAATACATGTGTGTTGCTTGAATTTCTTCAGGGGAATCTACAAACCATGGCTGCACCCAAGGCCTATCTGCAGGGCACAGCTGGGAGTCACTTGTCTCATTCAACTAAGATCTCTATATATAGTGTCTTAAGCAGCTATGACCTGGGGACAAAGAGGCTGCTTCATCAAAATATCAAGATAAAATGCCCAGGAACTATGGCTCACGCCTGTAGTCCCAGCTGCTCGGGAGGCTGAGGCGAGAGGATGCCTTGAACCCAAGAGGTTGAGGCTGCAGTGAGCTATGATGGCACCACTGCACTCCAGCCTGGGGGACAGAGCCAGACCCTGTCTCTAAGAAAGAAAAAAAAAATTTTTTAAGAAAAAAAGTTATATTTGAGTGGTGGAATTACAAGAGATTTTTAGTTTCTTTTTTATAGCTTTCTTCCATATTTTCTAATTTTTCTCCGGTGGGCATCGACTGCTTTTAAACCAACGAAAAAGCAATACAAGACTTTCAAAAATACAGACCTGGTTGGGTGGGGAGGGCATCTGGGGAAGTGGTCCCAGCACAGTACATACCTGAGGGTCCTTGAGGCGGAACAAATCTGGCTTCAAGTAATAGATAATGCCCTGGTAGGCCCCGGGAAGGGTAACACCTCGGACCAGCAGAATGACAAGCATCAGGTAGGGAAACGTGGCTGTGAAATAAACCACCTGGAGGTGGGGGGCAGGCCAAGGTCACTCCTGGTGGGGACGCAGTGGCCCTCTAGCCACACCCCACAGGCAGTGCGAGTCACACGGAGCTCAGTCCCAGCCTCAGAGACCGCTAAGAGGGGCTAAGCACGGGAAACTTTCCACACCTCCCTTTACACATTCCAACGGGTCCGTGCTCCCCACAGATGTGGGGATACACATCCTGTGAGACGCACGTCGGCACAGGAAGGGTGGGGAGGGGAGGAGGAAGACAGGGAGGGAGGCAGGTACAGGCTTCCAGCCCATAACCTTCCCAGACCATTTTTTTCCTCTTATTTTTAGTCAACGTGTACGTATGTACATAATCTGTACATGTTTATGAAAAAGAGTGGTAGTTCCATACATGTATATAATGTGTAATGATAAAATCAAGGCAAAGACTACTTTAAAGTCCAGAATCGGGTCTTTCTTAATCCCTTATCCTGGCTGTTCTCTTCTTGCCCCCTGGCGACCCAGGGGAACGGTGACCAGATTTGTACAGTGATCTGTGGGGAAAGTTAGACTGCACTTTTCCCGGCTAATGGTTGGGGGAACAGTGGTGGCCGGAGCTCCGGGGTGTTCTATGCTGCCACTCAGCAAACTCAGCTCCTTCCTTCCCTGGGTGGCAGCAGTGGCACTGTCTGTGCTGTTCTCACTACGGTGACCACTTTTTTTTTTTGAGACGGAGTCTCGCTCTGTCGCCCAGGCTGGAGTGCAGTGGCCGGATCTCAGCTCACTACAAGCTCCGCCTCCCAGGTTCACGCCATTCTCCTGCCTCAGCCTCCTGAGTAGCTGGGACTACAGGCGCCCGCCACCTCGCCCGGCTAATTTTTTGTATTTTTAGTAGAGACAGGGTTTCACCGTGTTCGCCAGGATGGTCTCGATCTCCTGACCTTGTGATCCGCCCGTCTCAGCCTCCCAAAGTGCTGGGATTACAGGCGTGAGCCACCACACCCGGCTTTCGATGACCACTTTCATCATCACTATGACCAACCTGTCACAATTCAGGGAGGGGAAAGGCTCCTGCGGGAACAGACTAAGTGTACGGCCAAGCAGAGAAGTCTGTTTACCAACCATTCCTGGCTTTAAAAAGGCACGAAGCATAGTCTCCGGCTCTCTGGGTTGGAAGTAATGCTCAAATCTGAATTCTCTCTACGTGACAAGCCCACCGTTGCCCATCCTTGGTGGGAACCCCTTCGATGACTGGAAACTCACCACCTCAAAGACAGTTCTGTTTGCTAATTCAAACTCAAAATTATCTTGCTATGTGTTAAATACAACAACAAGTGAGTCACAAGAGCGTGTGACCCTCATGATGTCATAGCCACACATAATGGATACACACACACACACACACACACACACACACACGCATGAGAGAAACCAGAAGGCAACACAGCAGAAGTGAACAGAGATTCTCAGTGCCAACCTGGCAGCGCAGTGATTAGCTCCAACAATGGGACTTTTCTGTTTCGAATTTGCCCTGAATATTCTTATGGAAACCGGATTTTTAAAGTCATATTGAAAAAGAAAGACTTTCCTTGCATAGAGCTAAGATCCGCCTTCCTGTGACTTCCCCTGTTCTCACTATGCATCTCCCCTGCACTGCTCAGGAAGCTTCGTTTCTTAAGAGAAAGAAATCAGTTCTCCAGAGGGTCCCCCTCAAGTGTCCCCGAAAGCTCTGGGGGCCACAGGGAGCTTCCTAGGAGGCAGAACATCTCACCTTGCCTGTGGACTTGACGCCCTTCCAGATGCAGAAATAGCAGATGACCCAGGCGAGCAGGAGGCACAGGGCCAGCTCCCAGCGCAGGGCGCCCAGGTCATGGATACCCGAGGTGATGCTCAGAACTCGTCTCCTGGAGGATTGGGAAAAATAAGTAACGAGGGGAAAGGCTAAAGGGGGCAGTTTGCAACTGTTGGCAAGTCTCCTGATGCTCAGATTCTCAGAGCTGACCCCATGGATCTCATATTCCAGGGCTTCCCCGACCCCCTGGGGGAAGTTTGGTAGACCAAACTTCTACCATCATCCCATATGTATCTTTGTCTTTCTAACTCATCCGGATTTTTTTTTCTTGTACAGAAAGATGGAGAGAGAGAGAGAGAGAGAGAGAGAGAGATGAGGAATGTACACATGAGCGTTTAGCGAGTAAATATTTATACATGCAGGTTGATGGGCCAGTGGCATGGGTATCCCATGGAGGGGCTGAATGTGTGTGAGTGTCTAAACATGCGATGGGGTGCTGGAACTGCGTGCATGGGTGTGAGGGTTTGGCACTGCGAGGGCATTCATGTGTGAGGGCAGTGGTGCCCACGTGGGGGTGAGCTCAGTGTGAGTACAGGCAGCCTTGCGTGGGAATGTAGGTGGACAAGTGTGGGCACGGGTAATGTGAAGGTGTAAGTTGTCATGTGAGAGGATGAGTATGTGAGCGGAGGGTATGCCCAGGTCTTGATGTGCTCACTCCCGCCTTGGGCGATTTCAAGCTACCAGCATGATGCCACCAAGCATGGCACTGGGGAGAGACATGCACACCCAGCTCGCCTAAGGCTGTGAAGACGGTGTCCAGCACCCCACCGGACATGTATGGGCAGACATATGCGTGGAGGTAGGGATGTGGGGGTGAAGGTGGACACGATGGAGAAACGTGAGTCTACGCGGACCCAGGTGGGTAGATGTGAGAGCATTCTCCCCTGCCTCAGCGACGTGTGGGGTTGGAGTGGGGCGGGGGAGGAAGCGCTGGAAAGCACACAGAGAATCTTAAACTTGCACCCCAGACATTCAGACTTGCACAGCTCAGACATCCAAATTTCTTCTGCTTGGAGCCTCTTCACATGTGGCATATGGGCCCAGCACCTACTCCCAGAATTCCATGACAGGTGAGGTAAAATTCTCAGATGGGGTCACTGTGCCGGCTCCCGAGTGGTTCAGAAAGTCCACGCAGTGCTCTGTTGGGGACAAGGTTAGGGACAAGATGGAGAGAGAGGCCCTCATACCCTAGTCCCCCTGGCCCTCTGGCCTTGCAGCCTAGTGGTCCTCACCACTCCTAGCCCCAAGAGCTTCTTTTGGAGCCCACCCTCTCCAGAGCATAAGGAGTCTCATAGAGCCAGCTCTTCCTCCCCCTGCTCTTGTTCCCTCTGAATCTGGCTGCTTACCTGGCTGCCCTGCCAACCTCAGACACTGTCCAGACTTCAGATCTACTCAGACCTCTCACGGGCAGCTGGTATGGAACGCATTCTCCCCACTGGCCCGTTCCGACTTCCTATCTCTCCACTAGACAGACCAAGGGACTGAGGCCCTGTGCCTGCTCTTCCCCCTGCTTGGAATGCTGTTCACATGCTGGGCTCTTTCTCACTTCAGGCCTCAGATGACACGTCTCCCTCCCCTTGTTTTATGGTTTCTGCAGTTTCGTTCACCTATCACAATTCGTAGTGGTTGTGTTTATCTGTCTGTTTCCACCACCAGACTGTAAACACAGTGACGGCTGGGTCCCTGTTGCTTTTGCTGAGCCTTGTACCCATCTCCAGCCCTTGGCACCATGTTTAGCACATAGTAGGTGTCCAGTAAGTGCCTGCTAAGTGCACAAGTGAGTAAGTGGTGATAACCCTTGCAGTTGTTTAATACACTCCCTTTGGGTTCTCCCAACCACACTGACTTGTCCTAGTGGCTGGCCTGAGGGCTCCAGGAGAGCCAAGGAGCAGAGCTGGCCCCGGAGCCCACATGGCTTGGCTATGAGGCAAGTTCCGCTATACACCCCATCGCTGCTTGGACATCACCAGCCGCCGCAGCCCAGCCCCTATTAGGCAACATCCCAGGGGCTGAAATGATGGATACCTGTGTTCCAAACGTTGCTGCAGGTCGTCCAGGGCAGCTCAGAGGTGAAGGAGCTGAACAGGTAGAAGAGAGCCCAGGCAAGGATGATGATGTAGTAGATATTCAAATATGACTCAATGACCACAGACGCCAGACCAATGCCTTCCAGAGTGGGGGAGAGGTGGGGAGGGACAAGAGAGATCAATGTTAGCAAAAAAGTCACACAGAAGCTGCCAGTTGAGGTTACAAGGGTATTGGGTGCTACACAAAGAGAACCACTGGGTTTATCCAGTGGCATGAGAAGCCATTCACAGCACAGTTTTCTTTCTTTTTTTTTTTTTTTTTTTCTTGAGATGGAGTCTTGTTCTGTTGCCCAGGCTAGAGTGCAGTGACATGGTCTCGGCTCACTGGAACCTCCACCTCCTGGGTTCAAGCAATTCTCCTGCCCCAGCCTCCTGAGTAGCTGGGATTACAGGCATGTGCCACCACACCCAACTAGTTTTTGTATTTTTAGTACAGACGGGGTTTCACCATGTTGGCCAGGCTGGTCTTGAACTCCTGACCTCCCAAAGTGCTGGGATTACAGGCACATAACCTGTGCCCTAGCAGAGGAAGTAAGAACTTTGGGCAGAGGACGGAACTTTGGGCAGAAGCCCGTGGGTGTGATGCAAGGGACAGCAGACGGTAATGGTTGGGAGTCCTGGTCCCTCAGACTACAGGCGTGAGCCACCGCACCCGGCCCACAGCATATTTTTCTAAGGAAGAAATGCAGGTTACAGGACATTACCCTACGCATTTTCCCATTTTTGTAATATGTATTTGAATGTATATATATTTTTTTTCATGGGAAAAGCTCTGGAAGGATCTTCACCCAAAAGTTAACAAGTGATTCTCTAGGTGGTAGGATTTCAGATAACATTTTCAAGTTTCTGAGTTTTTGTTTTTTTTTCCGGCTATCTGCATTTTCTAGTTTTTCTACAACAACCATGTATTGGTTGGAAAATGAAAAGGGGCCAGAAGAAGGAAGGAGTAAGTAGGAAAATTTGGTAAGAATGTGTCTCGCACCTCTAATCCTAGCACTTTGGGAGGCCAAGGCGGGTGAGTCACTTGAGGTCAGGAGTTTGAGACCAGCCTGGCCAACATGGTGAAACCCAACCTCTGCTAAAAATACAAAAATTAGCCAGGTGTGGTGGCACATGCCTGTAATCCCAGCTACTTGGGTGGCTGAGCCACAAGAATCCCTTGACCCCGGGAGGCAGAGGTTGCAGTGAGCCGAGATGATGCCACTGCACTCCAGCCTGGGTGACAGAGGGGTCTCAGGATAAGAGCAAAAGAAAGAAACCAGAGAGGAAGGGAGAAATGGTCCCTGTGTCAGGAACTTAGGAGCCTGAGTCAGCACCTAGCGCCATCTCAGCCAGCAGCAAGACCGCCAGCAAAGGTGGAGACCTCGCTGCTATTTTAACACTTGTCCTGAAGCCTCGTGGTTAGCTGGATGCACTTGGTCTCCTGGCAGCATATTTGGGGAGGGAGGGGGCGGAGAGGGAGGGCTTACACACACCTCCCCAGCACCCCCGTCTACAAAGTGGAATCTTTTCCACAGTCATTTTAAAAGCAACATGTGGCCGGGCGCGGTGGCTCAAGCCTGTAATCCCAGCACTTTGGGAGGCCGAGACGGGCGGATCACAAGGTCAGGAGATCGAGACCATCCTGGCTAACACGGTGAAACCCCGTCTCTACTAAAAAAAAAAATACAAAAAACTAGCCGGGCGAAGTGGCTGGCGCCTGTGGTCCCAGCTACTCGGGAGGCTGAGGCAGGAGAATGGCGTGAACCCGGGAGGCGGAGCTTGCAGTGAGCTGAGATCCGGCCACCGCACTCCAGCCTGGGCGACAGAGCGAGACTCCGTCTCAAAAAAAATA
>NC_037679.1:104544952-104577422 GCF_003255815.1 Theropithecus gelada | reverse complement strand
CCAAAAAAAAAAAAAAAAAAAAAAAAAGCAACATGTTGCCAGGTGGCTCGGGAGTCCTGCGGAGAAGGGCTGGAGCCCGGTTTCCCCTGTGAGAGAACCCTGCCCCTTTCCTGCTGGGTTAGCTCTCTCTTTGTCTTTAGTCGATGCTCAGTAACTGTGTGTGTGTGTGTGTGTGTGTGTGTGTGTGTGTGCGCGCGCGCGCGAGAGAGAGAGAGAGAGAGAGAGAGAGAGAGAGAGAGAGAGAGGGGGGGGGGGGGGTCCAGGCTAGAGCTCAGTGGTGTGATCTCAGCTTACTGCAGCCTCCAACTCCCGGGTTCAAGCGATCCTCCCATCTGAGCCTCCGGTGTAGCTGAGACCACAGACAGACCCGGCTAATTTTTAAATTTTTGTGTAGAGACGGGAGAAGGGGTGGGTCTCACTATGCTGCCCAGGCTGGTCTCGAACTCCTGGGCTCAGGACATCCTCCTGCCTCAGCCGTCCGAAGTGCTCACTACTTAATGAAGGACTGTGGACCTTTCAGAACAGCCTGGCTGAAAAATCAATGCTGACTATGAACAAAACCACTCCTCTGGGGCCAGGCGAGCCCACCGTGGCAAGGACGGGTTCTGGGGCGGCCCGGGCGGCCCCGCGGGGGTGGGCGTGGCGCTGGGCAGGAGGGGACTCGCCGATGGCAGAGGGTCTCCGGGGAGCGGGCGGGGCGTTGAGAGCGCGCACACAGACACCCACACACAAACACACAAACACACAAACACACAGACACACAAACAAGCGGCCACTGTGCCGAGGCGGAACGCGCTGTGCTCGCGGCCGTCCGGCCCATCCCGCAGCCCTGGGTCAGCCCCGTGAACTCAGCGGACCGGGGGGGGCCGGCGATTCTGCTGGGGCCAGCTGGAGAGGGGCAGGGCGGCCCCCATCTCCGAGAGAGCAGGAGTGACGCTGGGTGGAGAAGCGGCCACCGTGCGGCCCGGGGGCGGGTGAGCGCAGGGCGAGCCCCGAGCCTGAACCCGGGAGAGGGGAGTGGGAGAAGCGGCCCCCGTGCGGCCCGTGGCGGGGCGGGTGAGCGCAGGGCGAGCCCCAAGCCTGAACCCGGGAGAGGGGAGTGGGAGAAGCGGCCCCCGTGCGGCCCGTGGCGCGGCGGGTGAGCGCAGGGCGAGCCCGGAGCCTGAACGCGCCGTCTCCGGGGAGGGGGAGTGCGGTGGGCGCTGCGGCCGGCAGAGGGCGGGTGGCGCAGCCCGGACCTCCCACCAGCAGAGCGCGGGCGCACACGCCTCCCGCTGAGATCCCGGCCTTGGCGCCTCTCTGACTTGGAAAAGAAGGAGAGAGCCAAGATATCTGCTTCTCTCGCATTCCAGTGCTCCGTTTGCTCACCCTGACCATGGCACCCGCATAAGCTCTGTTTGTTCCGGAGAGGCCAGGCCTGCGTGTGCTGTCCCTGAGCGTGCTTGGACCTAGGCATAGGACCCGGCTGAGTGGGACGTTTACCGCTGCTGGGATGGAGGGAGAACAGGGGGAACCCGTTCTGGCTGAGGCCCAGCACCCCTGGAGCACCCAGCACCTGTGAGTAGAACCACAGTAAGCCAAGCTTCACTCGGTTCCAGCCCCTCACTTCTGCCCCTGCAGGGGTCCCATGGTTGCCCCGAAAGGCATCAGCACCAAACTGGCCTCCCCCACCTCCCCCTAATCAGTGGTAAGAGTCCCAGCTTGCTGGGGAGCCAGTGTTTCCCCACCAGGCTCACCTCTCTCCAACACGCCCATGAAGCCTGATCCTGCTTCTGCACTTGGCGCAGGATGGGAGTGAGCGGATGAGTGAGGCAGTGGGTGGGTAGGAAGGGAGAGACAATGGGGGGATGCAGGCAAGGTGGAGGGCCCATGAATAGGAAGGTAGGGGAGGATACATACCCTGGAAGAGGGGGCAGATCTTCCTCCAGGCTGTGACACTCCCTTGGCTGGTGTACTGGCCCAGCGCTACCTCCAGAAAGAACACCGGGATGCCGCAGACAAAGAAGAAGATGAAGTAGGGGATGAAGAAGGCTCCTGCAGAAAAGAGAGAGGCAGGGCTGAACCACACCCAGGCTCTTCCTCAGCCCGGATCCTTTCAGACCTCCCCTCCCCCGAACAAACCCACCCTCCACCATCCTGTTCTTAATCTCCCTCCTGACACCTCCCAGGGACCCAAGTCGGCTTCCTCCTGTCTGCCTGCCGTCCTGAGTGTTAGGCAGGTGCAGGTGGGAATGTTCTGATCTGAACCCTACACAGAATGAGAAAGACCTTGGAAGGGGAATTAATGAAAACTTAGGTGGAAATTCTAATATATATACTATTTATTTTCTTAGTGTACTTTACAAATCTAGTCAATAGATTATTTTTGGAATAAACACATGGCTTCTGTATAACTTGTTATGCTTACTAAACTTTTGGTACGTTTTACAGAAAAACACCTGGGAAGCATTGTTTTCCCACTGACAATTTTCAGGGTGTTTGTTGCCTCCACCCAGTTCTGATCTGAACGGGGCTCCCAGCAGAGGCCATGATGTGATTAGGTGCCAACCTGCAGGTGCCAGAGGGAGGCCAGGCCTAACAGACATCCAGCAGGTTACACAGGAATGGAATCTGAAGACAACAGCAAGCCCAGGAGACCCACCTCGGTAGGAGTCACTAAGGCATAAACCTCGCGTCAGAAGTTCATCTCAGGATGAATGGATTATTGTTTGTTACACCATGAGAACACTGAGTGCTTACTTGGTGCTGACTCTTGTACGTGCTTCATCAACATCACAGTCCTTGCAAAACATCCTCCCATGGGGCAGGCCCTACTGTTATCCCCATTTTGCAGATAATAAAACTAAGGTCACTTTAAAGATGGAAAAACCAAAGCACAAATGAGGAAACTGAGGCACAAACCCAGGCGGTCTAGTCCTGAGGCTGAGCTCTTACTCAATACACTATATACCTCTGATACTTCATATCCATATTATTATGTAGAAAACACAGAAAGTACAGAGGGAAAGAAAGGCAAAAGCATTGTATATCCTTCCAGATTTCTTAAAAGCACACACACGTATTTCTTTTTTGCAAAAATGAGAAGTAATCATGTATCAAATATATTATTTGATAACCACTTTTTAAATTTTTACCATAAACCTCTTCATGGCAATAAATACGTATCTATCTCATTTTGATTGCTGCATAGTGTTCCACTCTGTATCTATCCTAGTGCACTTCGCCAGTATGTTGTCATTGGACTTTTGGTCATTTCATCTGAAACGTTGTCATAATGAAGACTGCTGTCCACATCCTCGTGTACTTGTCTAATTCACTCCTTAGTACAAATTACCAGTAGAGGAACTCCTGAGTCAAAAGGTATGCACTTTTTTTTTTTTTTTTGCTTTGTGTGTGTGTATGATAAAATATACATAAGTCACTTTAACTGTTCTTTAGTGTACAGTTCAGT
Organism: Theropithecus gelada; assembly: GCF_003255815.1. NCBI lineage: Eukaryota > Metazoa > Chordata > Mammalia > Primates > Cercopithecidae > Theropithecus > Theropithecus gelada. The sequence goes on along the minus strand of NC_037679.1, from coordinate 104,573,971 downwards.
GGCATTAAGTATATTCACAATGTTGTGCAACCATCACCACCATCCATCTCCAGAGCTTTTTCATCATCCCGGACTGAGACTCTGTACACATTAAACCCAAACTCCCCATTCCCCTCTCTCCCCCTGGCAACCGTGATTCTACTTTCTGTTTCTATGCATTTGCCTATTCTAGGTACCTCATGAACGTGTAATCATACAGTGCTTATCTCTTCGTGCCTGGCTTATTTCACTCAGCATGCATGCCTCCAAGATTCATCCAGGTCATACCATGAATTCCCCTCTTTTTGAAGGCTACGTAATATTCACTTGCGGGAACCTACCACATTCTGTTTATCCATTCATCTGTTCGTGGATATTTGGGTTGTTTCCACACCTTTGGGGGACGCACATTTTTTTAAACATGCATTTCCAAATTGTTCTCCAAAACTCTTGCACCCATCTGTCAGATTCCTGATGGCACTATGCGAGAGGAGGATCTGTCAGATTCCTGATGGCACTATGTGAGAGGAGGATCTGTCAGATTCCTGATGGCACTATGTGAGAGGAGGAGCTGTCAGATTCCTGATAGCAATTATGTGAGAGGAGGAAAAGGTTGTGTCTTCTGGATCCTGGAGAGCCACAAGCCAGTAACTCTCCAATGAGTTCCAAAGTCCCTTTGAACCCCATGTTTGCCTTTCCAACCCTACGAATACTAGAGTGTTGGTCAACACAGTGCCAGTACCACCACTGACCCAGGTTTCAGTGGCTTGGGAAGTCCCAGGACCTAGGCTGAGGGGTAGCGTGCAGTAGAGGGACATGGCCTGAGGCCTCCCCAGAAGGCGCTTTACAGGATGCCTGTCAGGGCGTGTGGCCCACGGGACTCCTTCCGTCTGATAAAAGAGGTGGCTTCAGTTCTCGCCTGGGAGTGCGGACTTCTGCCCCACAGAAGACGGGGTGACCTCAGGAGGCCTGGAGCTGGACCCCCTCAGACTGGGTCCTCCCTGAAAGGGCGGCACCAAGTCTGGACCTTTGGGGGCAGATGAAAAGGTTGGTTCTGGATCGCGTCTAGGGCGTCCTCTACCCTTGGGTTTCTAGAACGCTAATGCTGCCAACACCCTCCCCTCAAATTATCTGATCAGTGCCTTGCTTTGGAAGGTTACCCTGGTTTGTGTCTCCTTGGTGTCAGCCCAGGCTGTGGGCGCAGGCAGTCCAATGATGTCCCACGGGTTCTACAGACAGGGTGTCCGGAAGCCTGTGGTTGGTTTAAACACCTCTAAGGTGTGCCTTACCTCCGCTGCTCGTTCCCAAACCACTCACAACCCAGATAATGGGAGTTTCCTAACGTTCTCTTTTGAGGTGAATGATTTCTTAAGGATGATCTAATTCAGGGGCTCCCCTCTTTTTCATAACCAAAGACCTCATTAGACCAATAGTTTTATTACTCTTTTTGTTTCTTTTGAAAGATTTTTCTCTACAGAACTATGTTTGCTAATTAATAATCAATAAATTTCCCTGCATATATTAATAAAAATCATATTTAACTGCCAATCAGGCCTTATGATCAGCTTGAGATAAACTTTATTATCACTATGAGTTAGTACAGTTCAGTCTACAGCAAAAACTAAAAGACATTTGGACTAGTCTGAGACGTCCTGTTCCCACATCCATCCATCATTAGGTTGTTGGAAATGAGAAAATGAATTCCTGGTCCTTCTTTACTACATTCCTAGACCCCCAAGGACCAGGGACTCCAGATTGGGACCCCAACTTCATTTGGCCCCCTGGTCTTAAAGATGAAAGAAAGGGTGCCTTTCCCAAGAGTTAGGCTGGGATGAGGGTCACCCGGATCCGACATTCCATGATGTTACTGGGGGTACTTATCTCTCTCTGTATGCACCCCGCCCCACGGCCAGGACAGAGGCCGCAGCCACAGCAGAAGCCAGTGGCAGGACAGAGGCAGGGTGAGCGCCCGATGCCGCGGCCCTGCCTCCCAGGCCCTAGTGCTCTCTCCCTCCCGGATAGCTGGGTGAGGAGTGTGCCGTGACACAGGAAGCAGCCAGCCTGGTTCCAGGGCCCTCTGAGGTCCTGGGCAAATCCTCCTCCACCAAAGGAAGGCTTAGCCTGGGCCACCTCCACCTCCAACCCTGACATCCTATATGCCGTGAGATGGTGGCCCTGGATGAAGAAGGAAACCAGCACCCTGCCCCTTCATCCTCCTTCCCCTGACTTTCTGGCCCAGGGTCAGCCTGCCCTCTCAGCCTCAGCGCTAGAGACCGAGCCAGTCCGAGAAATCCTACTGCTTTTTCTTAGGAGTTGTCAATTCAAGCAGCTTGTGATCATAACTATAAGCTTTAAAAATACATATAAGCTTTAAAATACATAGCAAGATACATAGCAGACACTCCGTAAATATTGGTCAGATTTAATATAAATAGTGGTTAGGCGGATTTTCTCAACAATGGTTATCTCTAATGTGAGTATTCTTTCTACCTTCCCGAAATGTTTCTAATGTTTGCAATAAACATATACCTTTTCCACAAGAAGAATAAAAGTGATTTCAAGAGGCAAAAATAAAACGACTCTGACCACTCACAAAGGACTGCCCATTGAACGACTCTATTCCTATGAAATAGCCCTAACAGGGATCCACAGAGATCGGCAGCACGCGAGCGGTTGCCAAGGGCTGGCCGGGAGAGGGAATGAGGAGCGACGGCTGATGAATATAGGATTTCTTTTGGGGATGATGAAAATGTTCTAAAAGTGATTGTGGCGACGGTTGCACAATCCTGTGACTAAAAACCACTGAACTGTACACTTAGAAAAAGGAATCGGGCCCCTCCCCACCACTGCTAATTTTTACATCCAGGGCTGAAAAACAATAAAATCATGTGTCTCCAATTTGAAAAACAAACTCAAAGGCAAGGTATTTCTCCAACCAAAATTGCTTCGGTGGCTCCTATCTCACTCAGAACAGAGCCTGAGTGACCCTGTTACCTCTCTGACCTCACCCCATTCTTCTCTCCCTCTCTCATTCCGCCCCAGCCACACCTGCCTCCTCACTGCTCCTCAGACAGGCCTGCTGCTTCCAGTCCCAGGACCTGTGTCGGGCGTGTTCTCCATCCAGGATACACCCACGACACTCACACCTTCACTTCCTTCAAGTCTGCTGAACCGTCCCCTTCCCCTCTGCACGCCTAGCATTCCCTATCCCTCTTCCCTGCGTCACGCCTCACCCCTCCACGCGTCACCATTTGACGTGGACCGTGCTGCACTGTTTGTCCGCAACCTGCCGCGGGCACAGCACCACCCCCCAGAACCCTTCCACGGAGTGTAGCACATGGAATGTGTTCTGTTTCGCACCCAGGGCCGGGTCTGGCACGTGACAGGCCTGCAGTCATGTTCGCTGAATGAATGGCTGAATTCTATCAACAACTGACCTTTACATAGTTACGAAGGAGCTTGCTAAAAACTAGAATTTCTTGGTCCTGCCCGTGGCCTAATTTCATCTTCACCATCGCCCTGGGAGGTACTGTCCCCATTTCACGGAGGAGACGCTGAGGCTAATGGTGGAGCTGGAACTCAAACTCAAGTCCTCCGATTCCAAAATAGCCCTCTTTTTATAAACCACACTGCCCAGGAAGGAGGGCCCAGATAGGCACTGCCCAGCTGCCAGGGCACAGCTCTCCCCACCATGCCTACCTCAAAGTGAACTCACCACCTCCGTTTTTGTAGCAGAGATAGGGAAACCTCCAGACATTGCCCAGCCCAATGATCTCCCCGGCCACTGACAGCACAAACTCCATCTTGCTGTTCCATTGGCCCCGATCCTTCACCTGGTCCTCGTCTTCCTGGTCCAACTTCTCTCCCTCCTCGGGGACCCAGGAGACCGCAGGAGGCCCGTGCTCCTGCACTGCCACTTTCCCATCCATGGCCGTGTGGCGGATTGGGAGGCCCCGCTGGGTGGGCAGGATGACGAGGGCCAAAGCCTGGTGGGAAGAGAAGAAATCAGCTGTAAAACCCGACATGCTCCCGCCAGCCCTGCTTTGCCGTCCTGACCTCTGCTGTCAGCGTATCGCTGCTCTTCCCAAGTGCTCATGGCATTCACACCTAAGGTTACGCTTCGTTCTCATCACTCTCAGAGCAAATAAAGAGCAAATCTTAGTTTTCTGAGTTTGCAGATGAGGAAATCCAGGCCTTGACAGAGGAAGTGATTTGCCCAAGACCACTCCGGAGTAGAACTGTGACGAAAACCCAGGCTCGAGCTTTTCATTTTCATGTCCCTTTTTATTGGCACAGCTCGCCACCATCCCAGCCGGCCCATCTGCCCAGGTCCTTGATGTAGCCTCTGGCCTCCAGGCCAGAAGGGATAAAGGCTGCCGAGGTAGCAAGGGTCAAAGGGCAGGTGTGGCCGGAGTGACTGCATGGTTCTCTCCTAGCCAGCTGTGTGCGCAGGTGATCGATCAACGCGGAGTAAACAGGGGAGCCAGCAGCTCTGGGCAGCTGATTGGGAGGAAAAGAGAAGGTGGGGCCTCTGAACAAGGCCATAAGACAACAAGGATTGGCACCAGGGGCAAGTGTAAGCCTTCGAGGGAGCCCCAGCTCCTCTTCTCTCTGTTGCATCTCTGTCCTGAGAAAAACCGGGGGGCCCTGGTACCAGAAAGGATCAGCAGACCAGTTCTCACTCGGCTGGCAATCATCTCCACATGACCCCCAAGGTGACCAAATGACTGGCTCTTCAAGAGGGAGGCCCAGCAGTGGCTGCCATCGCGGCGGGTCACTGCCCTTCCTTCTCCCTGCCCTCCTAGAGAGCCCAAAGCGCCCTAGACCTCCAGAAAAAATGACGTGGGCCATTCTCAGTTCTACTCTCTGGGCCTTGGCCTGCTTGTCAACTGCCAGGAGATAAATCCAGTTCTGTCAGGGTGTATCTCCAGTCTGTGTTTACCTTCTCCTCCCTCTCATACACACAAACAATTACCCTGAGGCCACCTCTGCCTTTATGCCCAGGGAATTGCCAAGAGGAGGTGCCCCAGACTGTAGAGGGGAGCACCCATCCCACAGCCCCTCATCTCGGAGGGGTACTGAGGGAATCAAGTGACCAGGTCTACCGAGTGCTCCGCGTTCCTCCAAGGCTCTAGAGAAACACAGGGATTCTTTTTATTAAGGAAGACTCTGTGTTTATTTGTTGGTCCTTTTAACCCAGGCAACAGCCCAAGCCCAAGTCAGTTAGAAAGGCGTGGGCAGGAGCCATTTGAGGCTATGGAAATTTTTGAAAGTGACTTGGAGGGTGCCAGGAACGGGAAAGCGTGTCAGAGTGAAATTCTGGTTTGGGACCTACTTGGAGGCTTCCCCTGCAGCCCAGGAGGGAGGATGAGGAGAGACACCCAGTGGAAATCAAAGGTCCTGAGTCTCTGATATAAGGGAGAAGGCGGGGCAGAGGGGGGAAGAGAGCTTCTGGGTCCGTCCGGAGTATGTGATCAGACCCATGGGGGCTTTGAGCACTGGAGCCTTGGGAGAACAAATGGGGAGTTAGGCCCAGGGGAGAAGTTGGTACCATCTGAACCCAAATGTCGATGTTGCTACAGAATTAGGACCGAGGCACCCTGAGAAATGACCCTGGACTCATCCCCAAACAAATGAACAAACTAGCGAACGAGCTTGAAAACATTCATGAAAAAGCACCGGACGGGAAACCCAAGTTCTAATCCAGATCTAGCTGTTAATAACAATAGCAGGCTAACACCTGAGTGAGCCCCGTGTTCACAACAGGCACTCTTTCTCTGTGTGACTGAAGTGCGTCCTCGTAAGAATCTTTGAAGTTAGGCATTACTATTAGCTCCACTTCGTGTGTGAGAAAGTGAAGCTCCGAGAGATTAAGGAACAGTGCCCGGCGCCTGCGGGGCCTCGGGGACACCATTCTCGAATGCTAGAATAAACTTACCAAGACAGTGAGTCGTGGAGCTGGGTCTCTAACTTGCTGTGTGACCTCAGGCCAATCACACCTCCTCTCTGAACCCTAAGTCTCCCTGAAAGAGAGAATGACCGCTGCTCAGCAGGGGTTTTCGGAGGGCGAAGGGATAAAAACAAGACTCAATAAAGAGAAGGAGAACCGACGGTCTCTGCTCGCCGGCCATAGGGTGAGCTCCAAACACAAGGACCCCTGGGGCGGTGGTCAGAACTGAGCCTGACTGTTCCCAGACCAGAGGCAGCGATCGCAGGACCAAGGTGGTCTCCAGAGTTGGGGGAGTGGAGTCTTGTTGGGGAAAAGGAGTAAATGAAGGAAAAGCCGGAGGGGAGCAGGGGCAGGGAAGCAAATCACAGAATCCCGTGTGGGCCCAGGGTTTGAGTTTTATCAGAAATAGGGGAAGAGAGAAAAGAGAACAGGAGCTGATGAACTGACACTGACACTGACACATGATTTTTTAAAAAATAAAAATGTAATTGGGAGGAGCATAACTTCTGGTTAAGAATGAAAATCCAGAATGGCAGAATGAAAGCAAGAGCAAGTGAAAAGGAAAACCGGCCCCGAGCCACGGTAACTGAGGGGGAAATAGGCTTGAACTGCAGCAAGACGGATTTAAGTCAGACTCAGGGAAGAAATGGCCCAGAGGATGTTGGACACCAAAACAAGCTGTACTGAGTTCTCCTTTCTGGCTGCTTTTAAAAGGTGCACCCCACCCCCGCTGTGCGTTCCACCTCCAGCTTCAGCTTGCCTCCCCAGCCCCTCGCGTCTCCTCCCAAGGCCGCCCACCTGCTTTGCTAAGCTGCGGCAGGGGTGAGGGACGGCCGATGGACCTCATCATACTTCAGTGCCCTTCAAAAGCAAACACAATTTCCACCCCGGGCTTGGTGCTGCCCAGAGAGGAAATCTTCAAGAGACTAGAAAGTCCAAAGTTAACTCTGTTTTCAGGAGCTGGGCGTGTAGCCAGAGGCCAGCTGGGGCTCGCAGAGGAGCAGACAAGACCAGAAATGCTGCTGCCCAGGTACCGCTGGCATCCCAGCTCTGTCCCCTTTGCTCCCCAGTCCAGCACAGGAACAGCTCAGCGCTTGCACATGGGGGATGGGACCCACCCCTGCTTCAGCCTACACCCACATACCAACACCCATTCGCGTACACACACTGGTGCCATTTCCCGTCACGTCCCTTTGCACACACATACCTGTGTGCATGACCAAAACCTGGCTCCCTCTGCAGTCCTTCACACCCCGTGAGCTCCTTGTCTCAGTCGGTGGCTGCCCGCAGCTCCCCTGAGTGCCCCCCTCGGGCACAAGCACACCCATGCCGCCCACCGCCCAAAGCCAAGACAGCTTCCTCCTGGGAGACGCCGGGCACCCAGCTCGTTATGCTCAGCCAGGAGGCAGACGACAGGAGCCCCTCACCTGTGATCATTTATTGCAGTTCCTGGGCCCTCAGGAATGCCCCGAGGTTTCTCCTCTCCACTGTTCCTTCCACCTCGATGGACACCATCTGCTTCCCCTCCCCTCGCCAGATGACCACCCCTGCTTTCACCCACTGCCGTGACCAGCTCCCCATCGGTGGACTTTCCTGTTCCACAGGCTGATCCCTGAGCCGCTCCCACGCTGGACGGGGCGGAGCTAGGGGGCACCCCTTGTCCTGAGAGTCGGTCGTGGGCATCAGACTTGCCCTCTGGCCCGAGGTTACTGCAGGTCCTGCCTCCCACCACAGACACGCACAGTTCCACAGTCTCACTTCCCTGGGCTCTATCCCTCCAGCCCCTCTGGGCAGCAGGTGGAGACTGCAAAAATAGAGCCAGTCCCTCCACTTCCCACTCACCTCAGTCCCCAGCACCGGCTCCTGCGGGCAGCTCAGCTGCGGGCATCAGGTCTCCAGGAGAGTTCCAGGGTGGCCGCTTACAGGAAAGTCAAGAGAGCCGGGACCTGAAGGGGAAACTGTCCTCCACGTTCACGCCTTATGCTGTTCCTCCCAGTGCAAAATCCCATGGGACTTGTCCAGGGACTCCCAGACAGAAAGAAGCTGTGTGTGTGTGTGTGTGTGTGTGTGTGTGTGTGTGTGTGTGTGTGTTGGGAAGTGAAGGGACAGAGAAATACCAGGAGCAACAGGAGGGACTGAGGCCAAAAGTTTGTGAACCAAGATTACAACATCCAACCTCAGGAAGTCAAGTCCTCTGTCCCCAGTGTTCCCACCCCCATCCCACTCCCACTACGAACCCACTGTCTCCAGACCGGTGCCCTCCCAGTGGGCACGGTCCCATGATGACCCCTCCAGAGCTGGGCTGAGCTGCTCCCTTGGGCAGGGGAAGGGGCTCAGAGGCTCACACCCTGACCTCATCTCCCCTCCTCCTGCTCCTTGCCCTTCCTCCTTTCCCCTCCCCCTTCCCCCTTTTCCTCTATCCCCCTCCAGAACCATCTCCTTCCCAGGGACGAGGAGATGGGATGTGCAGCACAGGGGACAGCCCTCTCTTACCAGAGACTCCAGGCTGGAAACGGAGAACCTTGGGAGGGGAGGTGACCTCACTGATGAGGGCAAGGGAGGAGGGTGAATCACACGCTGGAGTTTTCCACCAAGTACCTGCCCTCTGTGGCTTCCAGGCAAGGCCCTGGCCCTTCACAACCACTACCCCTCTCCCTGGGATTTTCCTAGAGAAAGCACCCAGAGCATATCTCAAGAAGCAACGTAGAGAGGACCAGGCTTGGGACCAGACAGACCTGAGTTTCTTCTCCTCTATCATGTATCAGTCACGACAGCTAGACAAGGGTCAGCCTCGGTTTCCCAGTCTGTCAAACGTAGGTAACAATACAATATCGACTTTGCGGGGCTGCTGTGAGGGTGCTGGGATATCATAGGTGCTTGGGGGGGGGGTGGGTCCTCTGGAAGCAGAGGCTGGGACAGTGGGGTATCTGCTCCCAGGCACCTCTGGTCGCTGCACAGCACCAGGCACCTACCTAGAAGTGGTCTGGAGTGGCCTGGCAGCTATCAGTGGGGAAGGGTATTTTTGAATACATGTGTCCTATGCCGTGCGCCCAGTGAGTTCCTCCAGAACAGTGTCCTCGTCACTGTCCCTGAGCACGTCCACCTGGTGCTGGGTATGGCACCGTCCCACCGCCCTTCATTCAGAATAGCCGGTGCCTCCTTCAAGCAAAGGAGATGCTTCTTCAGCTCTAGGTGGCATGAAGGGAGAGGAAGTTGTGGGGAGAAAGGGAAAATTCCTTTTACATATGCTTCCTCTTTGTACTTTAGAACTTCTCAGCAGGGGTGGGGTGTGAAGTGAGAATCTCAGTCTGTAGTTTTCCATCAAGCACCCCCACTGTGTGTCTCTCGGTCCCCTCTCAGCATCTCCTGTGGGGTTTCACATGATGAGGAAGGCAGAGCAGGTCTCAGCTCTCAGACCCATTGCCTCTACGAAACCAGCAGCCGGGCTGGGGGTCAGCCGTGGCACAGTAGGACGTGGCCCAGCAAGAATCCATACTTGAGCCACCCCGGTGCTCAGGTGTGGCCTGTCCCTGTCAGGTCCACCGTGGATTGACCATAGAGCTATTGCAGAGGGGACATCAAAGTCCGTGCGATCACCTAGCTGTAGCTACTGCAGAACAAAACACGAGCCTCTGCATAAAAATGAGAAAGAGGGGAGTGGATCTGGCAAGCCACGAGGGTGAGTTTTCCTCAAAAATTATATTTAGCACCTACGGTGTGACATGCTTTCTGCGAGGACGAACAGCAACAGCCCAGCAGTCCTGTCTCCTCTCCTTCACCTTGTCAGAGAACAGCTGCCTGGTTGACCTGGCCCGGGGAGTGCAGTTTGACTTGCCCCCGAAAGAGCTACCTAGTTCCTCCCTGTTTTTATCTGACTACCTCTGGCCTTAGTCCCACCATCTTAATGTTGAGTCCTTCCTTACTCAAGTTCTCCTAGCCTCCAACACCCACTTAGTATTCAGACCAGTTAGTAAACTCCTGGAGGCCAGAGACTCTCACCTTTGCAAAAGGTAGGCATCCTGGGAAGCCTAGCTGAGACTGGGCTGTTTCCACACTGAGGGGTGTGCAGAGTGAAGATGACGTGTAGCTAAATGAATCTATTACCTTGGCTGCAGCAGGAACCACTGGCCACCACAGAACGTTCTCACCACCCTCATCTTCTAACCCCGTGCGTACTTTCGGAGGGCCTGGAATAGGACTTATTTCTGAGCATCTAACTCAGACGAGGAGTTTCACATGTTACTTCATTTCATCCCCTTAAGGACTTTGAAATATAAAAATCATCAGCCCCGTTTTACAGATGGGAAACTGGGGTGAATAAATAGAAGCTACGTGGTTTGTCCGAAGGCCACACACGAGTGAGTGATGGTGCTGGGATTTGAACCTGGGCCTCTTGGCTCCAAAAATCTATGCTTGTTCCACTGTAGCATACTGTCCCCCTGACCATGGATATCGATAGGGCAGGGGTCTCATTTCATAATTCGTTATTTCTGCCTCTCACAGGTAATACAATTCTGCCTCAGAATAGGCACTCGGTGTTTACTGGATGGAGGATGGACGGATGGACGGACGGACGGATGGACTGACGGACGGACGGACGGATGGACAGACAGATGGACGGATGGACGGACGGATGGAACTTGAAGGGGGAAAAATGATCACAGTTTTCCCTTTTCTGGGAGGACATTGTTTCCCCAGAATCAGAGGGCTTAGGTGACTCAGGTCCTGCTTATCTTGGACGATGCTGCTGTGCAGAGTAGCACTCTCAGGCCACAGGAGGCAGAATTATTTTAGGACTACCTCTCCCTCCAGTGCAACCTAGTCTGAGACTGGGGACAGCAAGGGTATCTCTAAACTGCTCCTGAGCTCTCCTGTGATGCTGGCAGCCTGAAGTGGTGGGGCTGGAGCTATGGGAAATAGGATGGGTTTGCCTGAATGCTCCCCAGGGCAGCTGTCCCTATAGCATCTGTTGGACTCTAACAACACTGATGCGAGTAGTGGTATTCCTGTTTTATGGAAGAGAAGACTAAGGATCAGAGAGGTTACATTTGCCCAAGGTCACACAGTTAGTACGTAAAAGGGCCAGGATCCAAGCCAGGCCTGGAAGCCCCTCTAAAGGAGTACGCTCAGCTGGCTGTGGCGTCTCTGAGTTGGTGCACATGTGCACCTGTCTCTGAGGATGAGGAGGGGCTGGTGCCTGCATGGCTGTGTATGGATCTGAGACCCGGGTGTCCATGTGGGCAAGGTCTGAGGCCCCACGCAGCCTGGTGGGTTCAGTGTCTAACAAGCCGCTTCCCCACAGCCCTGGACATAGTCTGTAAGTCTCCTGTACCTCTGCTTCTGCTGTCCCTGTTCAGCGTGCCCCAGGCTCTCACTGCTTGCCTTTCTCCTCTAACAGGTGTGGCCTCCAGACAAGAGAGGGCCCCCTTCCTTTGGGTCTTCTTCTCTGGGAACTCCACGATACAGGGCCCACCCTTCCAGGCTGGGGAAGCAGGTGTCACTGACTCGGCTGCCCTACACCCCCACCCCCACCCCACCCCCATCTCTTCAGCCCTACTGGCTAAGGCCAAGGTACTCCTGCTTCCTTCCCTCAACCCTGACCCCTGACCCAAGCCAGCAGCATTCTCACATCACTGCCTGCCACAGCCCCGCCTGCGGTTAGAGCCTCATCCCCTCGGCCACCTCCCTCGAGTTCGATGACCTCACACTGTGTGTCACCAAGTGACTGAAAGGACCCTCACACCCATGACCGCCTTTGAGCCCCACAACAAGCCTGCTTGGAGAAGGAGCGCCTGGCATTATCTTCAACTGCAGAGCAAAGAACCTGAATTCCAAGTGACTGCACAAAGACACCCAGCAAGTTCTGGAACCACATCTCCTGATTCTTACACCAACAGGTGACTCTCACACCATGTTCCACCATCAGGACGCTCCTAGATGCAACTCAGATCACATCTGAGTCTCACATTCCACTGAGGCTGGCAGTTCTGGCAACTTTGGTCAGATGGATGGATACAGACAGGGACCCTTAGAACCCAGCCTGCCCCATGAGGTCCTGCCCCACCCCAGTTATCCTTTTCCACAGCTCTTTGCTCTTTTCTGTCATGGTATCTGTCACTCATTGTTTAGGAAATTGTGTCTGTTTTTGCTCCTGGCGTGTCAGGAACCCAGCACCGCACCGCGAACCCAGCACCGCACCGTGAACCCAGCACAGCACCATGAACCCAGCACCGCACCATGAACCCGGCACCGCACCATGAACCCGGCACCGCACCACGAGCCCAGCACCGCACCATGAACCCAGCACCGCACCATGAACCCGGCACCACACCGCGAACCCAGCATGGCACCACGAGCCCAGCAGGGCACCGCGAGCCCAGCACCGCACCACACGGGAGGTCTTCTGTCAGTAGTGTCCAATGGATGGAGCTGCGGGTCTTGCAGCGTCTCGAGTTCCGGCCTGCCTCTCCAGCAGACGTATTTCTCCCCTGGTGAGACTGACACTGAGCCCAGCACCCTGGGGGAATGCCCGAGCAGTCATTCTCCAGGGAAGGGTAGCCAAGGCTGACATACAGTAGGACAGGTGTCATTAATCTTCACCAGCTCTTCCAACGACAAAAAGTCAAAAATTGAAGACTAGCAAATATTTCAGTGCATTTTTGTCCACTAATGGACATGTGAAGAACTGAGATCACCCAGGGAAGCCTGTGCACCCTCAGACTGCAGATCTAAGAATCACGGGACACACCAAGGGCAGCATCAGAAGACCCATCAGAACAAAGGTGGGCACAAGGGCAGACCCCCAAGCCCGCGCATAGGCCAGGAGAGATGTAGCCGTGTGCGCAGCCACTTCCAAAACCACACACAAAGCAACAGCCAGTGGCCGGACGTGGTGTCTCACGCCTGTAATCCCAGCACTTTGGGAGGCCGAGGAGGGCAGATCATGAGGTCAGGAGATCAAGACCATCCTGGTGAACACAGTGAAACCCCGTCTCTACTGAAAATACAAAAAAAAATTAGCCGGGCGAGGTGGCGGGCACCTGTAGTCCCAGCTACTCGGGAGGCTGAGGCAGGAGAATGGCGTGAACCCGGGAGGCGGTGGAGCTTGCAGTGAGAGGAGATAGCGCCACTGCACTCCAGCCTGGACGACAGAGCGAGACTCCATCTCAAAAAAAAAAAAAAAAAAAAGCAACAGCCAGAAATATGTGGGCCCCGGCTCCATGCCCATATCCAGAGGTAAGGCTGCAGAGACACACCTGTGGCACCCTCTGGGCACCCCCTCCGCCATGCCCACTGACCCCGAGCAGGGGTGGACTTCTTTCCACCTGGATCCTCTTTGCAGCCTCACCCGAAAGAGCTCCTCGCTCCTCCCTGCAGCTCAGGCCCTGACAGCAGAGCTGTGGCCACGGCAGCACCACCCCCTCGTGGCCACATCTGGCAGTGCCCCGGCATCCGGTGTCTCCAATCCTCAGAAGAGCGAGGCGGTCCCAAGGAAGTGGCATTCCTCTGCTGGATGGGCTGGGCAGTGCCCTCGTCTGCCAAGGCTCCCGAACCTGCTGCACTGGGCGTGGTCACAGCCAGCCCTCTCCCACGTCCCCCGCGCCCGGCCTTGGTGGGCACACAGGCACAGTTTTGGCCGCTGGGGGTAGGAGAGGACACAGCAGGGAACGTGGGGAGGAGGAAGCTGCCACCGGCCTTCGCCGTTCCTTTGGCTAGGACTCGGGTCTCCTTCATGCGTCCCTCAATTTCCTTTCTTATTCCACAGCGCAAAGGAGGAGGAAGCTGAGGACGTGTGGAGAGAGGCGGGACAGCCCCCTCTGGTCCAGATGCCTGATGATGGAGGCCCTCAGCCTGGCCCCACCACCAGCCCCCCATCACCGTGCTGAGTGGGCCCCAGGGAGAACTCAGTGGGGGAGGCTATGATGGGGAGGGGCAAGGTCCTAAAGTCACAACTGTAGCATGGGGAAGGGTCAAGGCAGCCAGGCAGAGGGGCAGAAATCAGACAGAACCACTAGCAGTCAGCGGGAAGAATGTGGATTTAATGGAATGAAGGGTGAGGGGGCTCGAAGCCAGCAACAGTCTCGCCCCACCCACCAGCACCTACCCAGCTTCCCAAGGGTTTCAGAGGGGCACTCTTGGCACTGGCCTTGCACATCTGTTCAGCAACTCCCGAGCTGAAAAGTGGGAGTGGGAGGCCTCCAGCTCGGCAGGTGGATTCCAAAACACCCCTTTTGTCTTATCCACTCCAGGTGCGGGGCAGGGAAGCACATGCGGCTGCTTCTGCCCTGTCCTCTCTGCAGCCATCCCCACGGCCAGGCTCACAGGCACCATCCCAGGGCCTGCCCCTAACAGTGAGACTCTAGCTCTGTGAGTCTGAGCAGCGAGGTCCTGGGGGTGGCGGGAGCCGAGGGTCCTGCTGGGTTCCGCTGGGGCAGGTCCTCGGCTGGGCACATGAGCTGACGGATTCTCTGCAGGGAGCACGGAGGCGGCTGTCAGGGGGCAGAGCGGGGGCAGGTCTGCCAGCTTCCCTCATCACCAACATCTGCCTGCCTCCCCACACACACACCTGCCCTCCTGTCATCACAGCTCCTGTCTGGGAGTCACCCTGTCTCTTCCTGAGACTTCTCAGCAGCCCCTCTATCGCTCCCTGACACCCAGGCTAGGCCCGCGGGCCCCTCCGTACAACTGCGTGCACCCCGGCTGGCCGTCCACCTGCCAGCACCTGCGAAGCCTCCCAGCCCCTCAGGCTGCCTTCTTGCCCACAAAGGCTCTACCTCTCTGAAGGGGCCCTTGAGGGTGCCAAGCCTGTAGAGGCCCCAGGCAGGAATGCAGACCATGGAGGAGAGAGCCAGGAGCCAGCCCAGGGCATCGCCCCACCACGGGTACGTGTACTTCTTGTTGTAGGTCAGCGGAGTGTACTTGATCAGGGAGAAGAGGAAGGTGGCCTGGCGGGGAACGGAAGAGAAAGGGGTTGGGGGCGGGGCCTGTGCCCTCAGCTCCCCCACCCCCAGCAGCCTGGAAGAAATCACCCTCCAAGCCTGAATTCCCTTTAGGCTCTTCTGGGCCAATCGGCCTCCAATCTTCTCCATCCACACTCTGCCCGAAACCCACACCCCCCACAGTAGACTCTGCCACGCCAGGGCCCCTGTGCCCCTGGGCATCTCTACGTGCAGCTGACTGCCAGTTAGGACATGACCGTGTGCCCACTGCGTGCTGCGAGGTATTTCCCTCCCCTCCTGCACCGTGAGTTTGGGGTATGAGTGCCTCGAGGGTAGAGGGCACGCCTCGTTCCCCTGCTGCCCCTCAGTTTTATCCTGCACACAGCGGGGGCCTGGGAACGGCTGACACAAAGAGATATGGCCAAAGTTCTCTGCAACTTTCTAGCTCGGGCCAGTGGCTTAACCACCTCTTGAACCCCAGCTTCATCTGTAACACCAGTGTAACAGCAGCACTTCCTTTATGGGGCTCTTGTGAAGATGAAATGAGTTAATACGTGTTCAAGCACCTCGGGCCCAGCACCCAGTCAGTGCTCTGTACTGGCCGCTTTTACCATTGCTGTGGTGATTAGAATATTATGAGCCGTCCAGTGCACCCGGGTTCAGTCCTGGCCTGTGACGTTAGACTCACACTGTGGTGTTGGTCAAACCGTCTGACAGCTCTGGACCTCAGTTTATCCTTCTGTGACATGGAAAGGAAGAATCTATCTTGCTGTCGTTTTCTAGAATCCAAAAGCAGGATGAGTGAAAGCCTAAGATGATTTTCAGTTCCTACGGAGAAGACCATGGCAGGGCTAACGGCTTCTCTACCCTGCTAGCCACCGTCTCTCCCTCCCTTCATCTGACTTTATCCCTGAAATGATCTTACTGTGCACACAGCTGGCGTGAGGAACAGCCAACAGTATTTGATAAGAGGCCACGGCCTGTACCCAATCATGTCTTCGATGTTGTCGTAGAAACGTCTGGCTCCTACCATGGAGAAAAGGAGGAGGAAGCGGGAGAGTCATTCTTCGGCACCCAGAACATCAGGAGGGGCCACAAACAGACCAGACGGGCGGGGACCCAGGAAGAGACGGCATCACAGCTGTCTGTTCAAATCGTTGCTGGGAGAAAGCTCTTGCCTGGCTCTCACAGGCATAAACAGCAGCAAGCAGGCCTTGGCCTGGGGACGGGCAGTCACTTCCTGGTTATCGAGGTTGTCAAAAGTTGAAAATGTTTGGACAGGGCAGGATACGAGCCCACCTGAGGTGGTCTAGGTACAGCTATAACCAAGACTGTGGGCAAGGCAGCGTCCGGGGGGCCTTCCAAAGGCAGCAATTTAGGATTTGCCCGATTTTTGAGGTTGGGTAGGGAGGCGCCCCAGGAGAAGGTAAGTGTGAGCAGTGGATGTCTGTTTCGTGTCTGAGGGCCCCGAGATCCTTAGACAAGAGGAGGATGCGGGGACCTAGGGGAGGAGTCACTCACCGTAAACCCAAGCCACACAGAGGGACTCAAAGATGGCCACGAACAGGAGACACATGCCACTGGCGGCATAGTAGTCGAAGAGCTGGAACACGTACATTCCGCCCTGCACGGGAGGAGAGAGCTGTAAAAAGAACTTCATCCAGTGGAAACAGACAGATTCCCTCCTACGCCCTTGAGCGTCACACGGTGGAGGCACCGAGCAGAGCTGGTGAGGATCACAGGAGACGGATCACAAAAGAGAAGTCATTTGTAAGGCGTAAAGCATGAGGCAGATATGAGACGCTAATTATTTTTATTATTGTTTTGAGACAGAAGATAGATGAAATAAGACAGCGATTGTTAGATTATGTCTGAGAACACTTAGGGACTGGCCCCGAAGCCCAAGACATAGCGTGTACTCTCTGGGGAAAGGATTAGGATAAGGGCTGTCATTGATATTGTCAAGCTGACAAGCTGCGTCTCCCTCCTTCTCCCTCGAGACGGCACACAGAACGCTCCCCAGCCCCAGGGCTCCCTTTCTCGCTTTGAAGTTTGTACACAGAACTTGGTTCAGCTGCCTGGGAAATCACCAGATCTTGCTGGAGAGGCAGCTTCTCCCAATCCAACGCTCCACATACCTCTTCACTTACTGGGGAGCCAAATGGCTCCTCACCCATCCCTGGAGGTGGGTGGTCCATGCCCAAAGGCCAGAGGAGGGACCTGCCTACTTTGTCCTTCCTGGGATGGGGAAAAGAGGGAGTCCTAGTGTCCGGAAGCCCGGAAGACCTGCCCTGACCCGAAGCCAGGGTATCTGCCTCACTGACAGGTAGCAGCTGTCACTCGGCTCCTCCTCCCCCATCGTCCCCCGCCTCCCAGGCCCTCACCTCCGTGAGCATGACCAGCCCTACAAGGAAGGAGACGACAGATACTCCAAGGATGAGGACTTCCCTCCGGTTCTTCTTGCGGAACACGCGAGGGTACATGTCCACCAGCGCTGTCACCAGGCTTTCTACACACACAAACTGGATGAGAGGGCAAAGGGATTGCAGGGAAGGAGAGCTCCCGAGATGCCCTGTCCCTGAGCGCTGGCTTCTCGCTCCCAGGATCAGCCCCGCCAGCCTCACTCTCTCAGGTCCCCAGAGCCATTGTCCTTGCCTGGTGAGGTCAGGACTCACCCTCAAGCTCCCCTGCGCCCCCGAAAGGGCATCCGCTTCTGCATTCACCCAGCCCCCAGCTAGTTTACGGGCCCTTGGGGCATAAAGTTCAACCACATGCCCACTGCTCCTCCTCCCCAGCACACACCCCCCACTCATCTCTCAGCCCCTGAGTGGCTGCCTCTTGATACCTGACTATCCAGTCCCAGGAGAACGACCATGAAGAAGAAACAGCAGGCCCAGAGAGGAGAGAAGGGCAGCATCACCACGGCCCGCGGGTAAGCGATGAAAGCCAGGCCAGGGCCTACAACAAGGAGCAGAGGAACACGGGCCAGTGCCTGGGCCAGCTCCAGGCCGTGTGTGACCCATGGCTTCCCAGTGTGGGACCATGGAATACCAGGAGCTAGAGGAAACTTCACCCCAAAGTTACTATCACCACCACCATCCTCACCCAGGAGAAGCCACCCCAACCTCCACCCGTTTCTCAGATTTCCAAGGTACCTCTCACTGCATTCTCATTGGCAAGAACAAAATTTAGAGATGGCAGGTGTGAAGGGCTGTGGGTCTAAAAGGACTCCAGATCTCCAGATCTATTGTACAGACCTAGAATGAGCTCAGAAGCCAGCAGGCCATAGACATGTGTGAAGCAGACCCGGTGCAAAACACAAGGAGGTGGTAGGGCCTGGTGAGAAGCGGAGCGATCAGGCCCCAGCTGCTAGCGATGATTTCTTATATTTGTAAGGAATGTAGATGATACAAAAGAAAATTGCTCCAAGGCCAGGTTTGGCCTGGGGCCTCCAGTTTACCACCTCTGTGCCTGGAGCCCTTTCTGTCACCCTATGACGACGCTGGCACTGATTGCAGAGTGCTGCTGACCCACATCCTCACAGTTCGTGAATGCTTCTCTCAACTGACTCATGTGGCAGGAAAAAATGCGCATAACAGAGCCTGGGTCTCCCCATGGGAAGTTCCTCTGAAAAGTGAAGAGCATCACTGTGACCTTGGAGGTCTTTTGCTTCTGCCAGTCCCAGCTCCCACACTGGTGAGGTGGGGATTGTGCAGGGCCTGCCCCACAGGTTTCTGTTGCATGGTACAAGCAGAGTGCCTCGCCCAGCACCTGGCATACAGTCCACACTTAGAAAGTGAGACATGGGCCGGGCACATAGGCTCATGCCTATAATCCCAGCAGTTTGGGAGGTTGGGGTGGGTGGATCACTTGAGGCCAGGGGTTCAAGACCAGCCTGGCCAACATGGTGAAACCCCGTCTCTACTAAAAATACAAAAATTAGCCGGGCGTGGTGGCGGGCGCCTGTAATCTCAGCTACTCAGGAAGCTGAGGCACGAGAATCACTTCAGCCTGAGAGGCGGGGCTTACAGTGAGCCAAGATCATGTCACCACACTCCAGCCTGGTGACAGAGCAAGACTCCCTCTCAAAAAGGTAAAAAAAAAAAAAAAAAAAAAAAGGCGAGAGAGACTATCCTTAATGAGAATCCCAGACCTCCCCCGCCCAGGGCTTGGCATCCTGTGTGGCCCAGGTGTGCTTCTGAATGCCATGGTAAAAAATCATCTTGTGCCAGGCGCAGTGGCTCAAGCCTGTAATCCCAGCACTTTGGGAGGCAGAGGCGGGCGGATCACGAGGTCAGGAGATCGAGACCATCCTGGCTAACCCGGTGAAAACCCGTCTCTACTAAAAATACAAAAAAAAACTAGCCGGGCGCGGTGGCGGCGCCTGTAGTCCCAGCTACTTGGGGGGCTGAGGCAGGAGAGTGGCGGGAACCCGGGAGGCGGAGCTTGCAGTGAACTGAGATCCGGCCACTGCACTCCAGCCTGGGCGACAGAGCGAGACTCCGTCTCAAAAAAAAAAAATCATCTTGTTACAGGGCAAAAGTAGGTGAGCAAGAGCAACATTTTACGGCTTATTCAGATCAGAGCCCGGGCCTTGATGTTACTTGAAAGCAGCAACAGCAGCACTGCATGGCGGAAAGGCAGTCACTCACAAACGGGGGAACTCTATATGCTGATAGAAACTTCCCCTTGAGATTCATTTTAAAATGAACAAAATGAGACAAGGTTCAGAACAGTGTATATAGTGTGTTATCATTTGGTTTTTTAAGAAGGAGGCAAGAAATAGAAATAGTAATATGTATCACATGTATATGTCTGTATATATATTTTTTCTCATATATGTCTAAACTATTTCTGGAAGGATAAACACGAAGCAGATAACATTGGCTGCCTCCAGGGTAATGAACTGGAAGCCAAGGATGGGAAGAAAAATGTTCACCGCATGCCTCCTCTTTGAAGCTGGAATTACTGTTGCAGTTCTCCCCCAAGCCATCCCGGAATGCATCCACTGAATGGTGGCCGTAGCTCACCCCGAGTAGAGGCGACACGCAGAAACGTCTCTCGACCCTCGCTGCCAGAGGTCTGAGCCAGGCTCCCCGCCTCCGGGCCGCCCCAGAAACACTCACCTGACTCGGCCACCTCAGAAATGGGCACCCCCTGCTCCTGGGACATGAAGCCCAGGATGGAGAAGATGGCGAAGCCGGCCACAAAGCTGGTGCCGCTGTTGAGGAAGCAGAGGGCGAGGCAGTCCCTGTGGGGTAGGGGTGAGGAGAGGGCGGAATGGCAGGATCAGAACGGGGCTGCGACCTCTCCCGCTTCCTGTCTGGGAGCACAGCCTCTCCTGACGGACACTGTCCTGGCCCCTTCACGGAAGCCGGAGCAGGGCTACCTGGCAGAATTCAGAGGACCACACATAGCATGGGCTCTCCTCCGACACTCCCTGGCCCCCCCAGCCCAGGCATGGAATAAATCAAGGTAGTCCTGAAAGAATGAGGCTCCAGGGAAGTAAAACATGAATCTAGATGTGTCAAACTGCCACACAGCCGCCCCTCTCTGCCATCCTGGTCCACTCCTCGTGGGACACTACCCCTCGGCCATGATCCCATTTGGCGTGCCAACACAGGGATAGAGACGTGGTGATCCCAAACAAGAAGTAACTCTTAGTCACCTAAATTCAATGTTGAGATGCACAAGAATGATTTCATTTCAGCTATGCTTCAGCTGGTATTAAAATTGGCTTAAATTTTCTGAGCACAAACCAGGTAGGCAAGGAGAGAACAACAGGGACAGGACGTGAAGTGAGGGAGATGGTGTGAAAAATGGGTAAGGATTCAAAGTTTTGGGGGCAGAGTTACCAAGCAGGCAAGACTGGGGTGCAATGCATGACATTGCTAATCACAGTAGGACCTCACTTATCATCGATACATTCTTGCGAATTGCAACTTCATGCAAAACAACCTATAATGAAACCACTTTTTTTTTTTTTCTCATCAAAGTTATAAGGAAACAACATCATTCAAAGACCTGTTGTGCTTCTCAGGCTTGCTTACCTAGCACTCCTGAGCCCACCAACCTCTACATCAGCCAGGAGGCCAGGTCCTCCTGCTGTGGTCTCCCAGCCAATCACAACTATCCCACCCTTTCAGATGCAATTCTCTGTCCACCTTGCAGTTGGCTCCTTGCAGCTCCTGGTAGCCCTGGGGTGTTGGATACGGAAGTGTAGACAGGGGGGCAGATCCAGGAGCTGATGCACCCTCCGACTCACCCTCGTCTAGCGTGGCTGGAGGGACAGTAGAGAGATGCCGGTGTGTGGCTCAGGCCCCACGCCCCCAATCACCTGTAGCAGTTGTTGTGGTATTTGTTGTAACTGCCCAGGGCTGTCAGGCACCCAAGACAGATGGCGAAGGAGAAGAAGATCTGGGTGCCCGCATCCATCCACACCTACAAAGGGAAAGGGCAAGAAAGGTGAACTCCCAGGAAAGCCGGGCCATTCAAGCCATGGAAGGACATAGGCACGTGGCTGAGTCGGACACTGGCTAGGGATGGTGAGAAACCTGTTCTCAGCCAACACTGGCTAGGGATGGTGAGAAACCTGTTCTCAGCCAACACTGGCATCCTGCGACCTCTGTCACCCGGGTGGGCTCTACTCCCTGGGCTCCTGGATGAAGTTTCTTGGGCACTACTAGGATAGGACAGGCATTAAGCATTCAAAGAAAACGAAAAAGACTAAAAGATCCGTGGTGGAAGTGTGTAGGAGGGTGGGAGAGGGCTCTAGAACAAAGTTAGGTCTCCTGTCAAGGTTTGGATCCTAGGTTCTGCCCCCACTTTCTCCTGTGACCAGTGTGGAGGAATCCAGGCACAGGGTCTCCGGGACACTCTCCCTAACATCAGGGCTGCCACCAGTACGTAGCTTTGCCCCTCACATCTCAGCCACCTGTCTGCAGACAGGGAGAGTAATTCTCAGCCCGCAAAAAGGCAAAAGGATGAACAGAAACACCTCTGAAAAGGGCTTTGTAGTGCTTGGGAGGGGAAAAATCACAGTCCAGCTAAACATAGAGTTGGCTGTTATTGTTATTATCTCAGCTGGCTCGCCCAGCCTGTGCATGTTGTGATTTAGATCTAGCAGCTAGAATAACATCCCAGACAGAAAGAACATCAAGGCAACAGGACCAAGTGACCCCGCAGATCTGCAGGACCCTCCCCAGGCACTCCTGCCCCGGCGACGTGCGCACAGCCAGGGAGCACCCCGCTATGGACGCAGACATCCAAGCAGGTGTTCCTCACGTGTCTGCGTTCCTAACGGAAAGGGCACCGGATGACCCGTCTGTGTCTTTTGCTCAGCCTCATTCCGGTACCCCCAAGCATGCCCCTACTTTCCATAAAGCCCTCTATCAGGCCTCCAATTCCTCAGTCCCTTCTTGGTCTTTGCCTGCCTGCCTAGGCATGGTCACCACCCTCAGCCCCTACCCCTTGCTCCCTCCTTTCACGCTCACCCCTACCAAAGCGGCCACATTCCTCAGCAGCGTAGGGGCCCGAGGGATCCATCAGCAGGCTGACTGCCTCAGAATCACGCCGATTCCTCAGTCAGCATCCCCAGTTGAGACGCTAAATCCCTAGGCCTGAAGGAGAACCCAGAACTCGTATCCTTTTCAGAGCTTCCTGGGTGATCTTAATGGTCACCAGGTATGGGATGCCCCTATCGGGGTGCACCCAGGGCACCCATCCTCTTATCATGTTTCCATTCTGCAGGGCCAGGGACAGAGTAGGGAAGACGGTAGGGGAAAGGGGAGAATGTCTCCAGCCTCCCATTCTTGAGTTCACTGGGAATCCCGTCCTGAGATGGTCTGTGAGGCAGGAGGTGCCACCAGGAACAAGGGGTCAGCAGCACGAAGCACAGAGGAGGATTTGGAGGGGCCGGAGCCAGTGAGGAAATCACACAGAGAAGGAAGTGGTAGGAATGAAATGCTAGAGAAGGAAACGGTAGGAAAGAAAGACAAACTCTGAGGACAGGCAAGGGGAGTGCTTGCAAATTTCAGCGTCTCGCTTCTCCCAGTTAAAAAAAAAAAGTTTCGGTGTGATGCCACACCAGTTTTGAGGAGATGCCTTGGCCAGTCTGTTTCCTCCTTTGAGATGTTCCAAATCCTTTTCTCTTCTAAAACTCTACCACACAGATCGTGCACAGATAGTCATCTCAGGAAAACTCACTGACTTTGGCATGAAAGTCATTTGGTTCTATCTTATTCCTGCTTCACCGGCTATGTTATTGGCAGCTTCAACAGCAGGACCTTCTGGCGAAAGGCCCTGAGCTTATAGAGAAAGCGTTTCCCCAGGGTGAGAGGTGGAAGGGTTCAGGACCAATGCGTGTCTCCTGGGTACTGCCCCTTCATGAGGTCAGGCACCTCCTCCCAAAAAGGTCATTCAGGATGTGGCTCAGGAGCCTGGAGGCCTCACGCCTTGGACGTTTGCTCTGGGGCCTGACAGTGCACTGGGTGCAGACCGGGCCATGAGTTCCCAAGGAAGCACACTGTAGCTGCCCACACACAGGCAGAGGCACAAGCCTGAGATGGGCAGCTTTGTGAACTTGTGCTTGGGAAGGAATAATAAGAGAAATCGTGACTTGGCCATTCACCTCGCCTCGGCAGGGGTGGGAGGTCAGAGTGGGGTCATGTGGAGACTGAGTTGGGGGAGACATTAATGAGAACCAAGGAAAATGCAGCGGGAGGGCTGGAAACCCAGAGCACAAGGGTCAATGCACTCTTTGACCAAAGCCTTTGACTACAGCCCCCTCGCTGGGAGCTTGGCAAGCTGCAGCTCCCCACACAGCTGCTGCCCGACAAGCCTGCTGGGCTGGGGAAAAGAACAGGGTCAGAAGCAGGGCTGAGGGACACGCAGAGCAAGCTGTTCCATTCCCACCACAGGCGCCCACCCCCTGCCCACGCCAGGAGCTCTGGTTTCTGGAAGAAAGCTCTGACATGTCTTTGGCTAGGGCAGAAGGCCGACCGAGGGAAAAACAAGTGTAAAAAATTCTTGGTGGAACGCAGGTAAAAAGAGGTCTTGGGGGGAAAGAGGAGGAGAGAGGATCTGGGAGAAATGTTTTCAGCCTCAAGTCCAACCCCCAGAATTATCCATCTCTCTCTACTGTTTTTAGGAAGGCAATGTGGTGTGACGGAAAAGCACGGGCTCTGAAGTTACGTTAATCTGGGCTCAATTCCTGACTTTATTAATTGCTGGCTGTGTGGCCTTAGGCAAGTGACTTAACCTCCCTGAACCTCCCTTTTCTCCTGAGGAAAATGGGTATAATAACAAATAAAATAATGTATGTGAAATGCCTAACACATAAATAAATATTCGTTTCCCATCTCACCTTCTAGAATAATAAAAAGCAGCTCTTAAAACTCTCAAATAATTCATATTCTTTGGGAAATATCTTTCACGGTGAATAAGACAGCAGTCTTCGAAAAACTACTTGAGATCAACCCAAGCTCCCCCGCGTGCTAGTTTTGTGATTCTGGGCAAGTTTCTTGGGTTCCCTAAGCTTCTGTTTCTCCCTCTGTAAGATGAGGCTGACCCCACACTCACAGGGTTGGACTGTGTCAAGCACTCGGCAAAGGGCCTGGCAAATAAGGAGGACGCAATAAGGTCAGCTTTGGCCACTGTTTACTGCTATTATTTTAAAAAGCAACTCATCTTTCATTGGTAATGAGGTGGCATAGATTGGATTTCAATGCTAAAATAAAGACTAGTTCTAATCGGTGATTTCAACTTCCTCCCTAAACAAACCTTTCCTTAGACTTGCTTCACGTAGGGATTTAAAAGGTTCCAGGAGGGCTCTTTGGTGCCCTCCTCCCGACCCCCGCCTTTGGCAATCTCCTAAAGTGCAGCAGAACGGGCACAGGGCCAGGACCCAGGAAAGAAACGAGTGGCCTGAACAAAGCGCAGGGTTCCAGCAGAGCCCTGGGTCTCCAGTGGCCACTCTCCAGGGGGACGAGACAAGGCCTGCGAACACCGGGAAAGGTAGCAACCTGCCCCCCACACAGCAAGCCTGGCAGGAAAAGGGGAGCAAACAAGAGGGGAGCACGGCATGGTCTCTGCCTGGCCCCCAACCACCAGCCTCAGTGCTTGGCAGAGAGATCCGCCTCTGGTCTCTGTGTCGTGGAGAAGAAATTTTGCACCTTTCTTGAGTGCCAGGCAAATGCCAGTGAGAATAATCACACTTCCCGGGGAGCGCCAACGAGATTCAATTAGGGCTCTGGCAGAGCCCCCACACCCCTCAGGTGCTGCTGTGTTCACTGACAACAAAGGCCCAGCTTCAGCATGAGACTTGGACCAGGCAGAGAAGGCGGCCGCTCAGGACCCGTCCTGGCACTTGGCCCAGCCCCCTCCCCACCGCCCCAAAGCACTTGGAAGACAGACGCTGCCTGCACGGCCCAAAGCTGGCTGGAATGGAAAGAACGGTATCCCGGACCACAAGCTGAAAGAGGTCTTTGTCCCTGCAGTCACCCAGACAGAGACTTAGGGCCTCATTAATGCTCAGAACTTGAAAGCGACCCGGTCCACCTTCTTTATGTTTTCTGGAAGCTATTATGTACCAAAGGTGGCACTGGAACAGATTCGGCACGTAGTAGATACTCATAGTAGATTCATTCAGGTTTTTTCTGATAAGCTGTGAGAGAAACAAAGGTGAGCAGCCAGGGACCTCGTCTCCAAGAGTGGACCATAAAGTGCATGGCATTTGTCATCCTTCGGACCCAGTCCCAGCTGCAGGTATGAGGGTGAAAATATGCTTGAAGCTCTCTAGGCCTTAATGTCCTAATCTATAAAATGGGGTTGCCTGGTTGACCTGCTGTGAGCGTTTGCTGAAATAACGCATGTAAGCCTCTGAACGATGTCAGGGACAGAGGAAGCACGCCCTAGTAGTTAGCTGTAAATAGCTGATCAGGACAAAGCCGTGAATCTGTTGTGGAAATACTGAGCCCCTCTGTCCTTCCTCCCTGCCTGTCACCTTTCCTGGTCCTGCCTGCATCCTCTCTGGCCTACCTGCGGACAAAGGTGATCAGTGATCTTCGTAGCTTAGCCACTGGTTCTCAACTCTGCCGCTCCAGAACCACCGTGGCTCTCTCGTGTGCGGGGAATCCAAGCCAAACTCTTCACCCGGCCTTCAAAGCCTCCCCTCCTCTCAGCTTCCCCCACAACTCCTGCTCGCCACCTGCTGTCCACCACAGCCCTTTGGTTCTAGGTAAGTCAAAGGGCTTATGATTCACAAAACAAAGATATCCTTTGCCTGGTCTGCCATAATTACTGGCTGCACAAACTTAGGCCACGGTGGGCTCATCTTACAATGAGGAACACGCACTGGGGTCCTAGAAGGATCCCAGTTGTGCTTCGACAGTTTGGCTCCAAAGTCTGACTGCAGCCCTAGTGCCCGGCGTGGACGTGCGGCAGTAGCAATCCTATCTCTGTGCTGGCTGAGAAATGGGAGAAGGGAAAGATAAGCCTCTATCCCACCAGACGGTTATTGAGAAACACTCAGGACCAGGGCTACTCGACTCTGCAGGGAGGTTTCTGAAGAGCAGTGGTCTGGCTGCTTCCGGAAGCCACAGCGTCCCAGTAGAGCTCAGGATGAAAGAATCAAAACCGGGCCGCAGTGGCCGGGAGACGGAGAACGGCGTGGCTTCCGGATCGCCTGACGTTCCGCACCAGGGGGAGCCATTGCCCCTGTGTGCACGGAGCTCCCAGCCTCGGTGTGCCTGTCCCCTTTCTCTTGCTCCCTGTCAGCAACGTCGTGAATATGCTGGTGCCCGACTATTTTAAAACGTTTGGAGCCATCCCAGTGTCTTCTATGTGTGGGAGCCACTCGCCCTTATGTCTCCTTGGGGCTTCTTTCACAGACACAGAGAGATCCTCCGGCAACAAGAGGAGGGTCTCCAGGTCGCACACTCACTCCCCCGGCAGGGTGGCCTCTGCGCCCAGGAGGCAGAGGCAGGGCATAACCGCGTAACATTTCAGGGCCTCTGGGGCAGAGATTACCCACGCTCCCCTCCGGCCCTCAACACCTCCTAGCTTTGCCAGCTTTCAACTGGCTGCCAAACAGGGGGAGGTAAGAGACCTGTCAGAGGCGGGGGCGGCCCATTCCAGGTCTTGCTTTTCAACCCCCTTCAGGCAGCAGGCAACACCAGCTCTCCCTACCCAGACGGTGAAAAAGCTGTAGCAGAGAGAGTGCAGACCACGAAGGCAGGGTGGGGAGGAGACCCGGAGTCTCTGGATATCTGACAGGGAAACTTAACACTAGCCCAGCTGGCTGAGGGCAGGGCCAGGGAGCTGGGACCTAGACACGGGTCACATGGGCAGAGGGAGGGAGCCAGGAGGCAGATTGAGGGGTAAGAATTAAAGAGGAAGCTCAGTAGGAGACAAGCCCCTAAAAGATAAATGTATGAAGTGGGTGGGGAGAGGATGGGAGAAGGATACCCGAGTAAGGACTGTGAGTGACACTTGCAGCCCTTGAGAAATATTACTAGAAATATTACCCTAGTAATATTTGCCTGGGTTCCCTGGCAGCTGTGAACCCAAGAAGGGACAGT
The DNA here is from genome assembly GCF_003255815.1 of Theropithecus gelada. Lineage (NCBI taxonomy): Eukaryota > Metazoa > Chordata > Mammalia > Primates > Cercopithecidae > Theropithecus > Theropithecus gelada. The sequence continues at coordinate 104,546,525 of NC_037679.1, read as the reverse complement.
GTCCGACACCTTATGACCACAAACAGCTGCTAACATGTCAGAGGCATTTGAACCAGAGCGACTCCAGCTTGAACAGGGGCTGGGTGAAATAAAGCTGAGACCTACTGGGCTGCGATCCTAGGAGGTGAGGCCTTCTCAGTCACGGGATGAGACAGGAGGTCGTCACGTCCCCAGACACAGGTCATAAAGACCTTGCTGATAAAACAGGTTTCAGTAAAGGAGACAGCCAAAACCCGCGAAAACCAAGATGGCGACAGAAGTGACCTCTGGTCTTCCTCGCCACTCTTTACATGCAAATTAGTATGCATTAGCATGCCAAAAGACCCTCCCACCAGTGCCATGACAGTTTACAAATGCGAAGGGAGTTAATCTCTATGGTCTGAAATCGGGGGAGAACCTTCAGTTTTGGGAATTGCCCACACCTTTCCGGAAAACTGATGAATAACCCACCCCTTGTTTAGCATATAATCGAGAAATAACCATAAAAACGGGCAACCAGTAGCCCTGGGGCATCCTACCTATGGAGCAGCCATTCTTTATTCCTTTATTTTATTTTATTTTATTTTATTTTATTTTATTTTAGAGACAGAGTCTCACTCTGTTGGCCAGGCTGGAGTGCAGTGGCGCCATCTCAGCTCACTGCAACATTCGCCTCCCGGGTTCAAGTGATTCTCCTGCCTCAGCCTCCCGAGTAGCTGGCATTACAGGCTCCCACCACCACGCCCGGCTAATTTTTGTATTTTTTAGTAGAGGGAGGGTTTCACTATGTTGGCCAGACTGGTCTTGAACTCCTAACATCAAATGATCCACCCACCTCGGCCTCCCAAAGTGCTGGGATTACAGGCGTGAGCCAGCCCACCTGGCCTCCTTTACTTTCCTAATAAGCTTGCTTTTGCTTTATTCTACTCCCCCCAAATTCTTTCTTGTGCAAGGTCCAAGAACCCTCTCTTGGGGTCTGGATTGGGACCCCTTTCCAGCAACAAACAGATATCTAGAGAAGGAAGGGTGCACCCCTGTTGCCACTGTGGGCATCCTAGGGTAGTGCTAGGTGCAGGGGTTCCCTGCCAGAGTGCAGGGAAAGCCTGGAGCTCAGGTGCCCCAGGAGTCACGTGAGGGCTCCTGTCTGTGGTTTCTTACCTGGGGATCCCACAGACGCGTGAGGTTTGGGTACAGGTAAAACTGAATTCCTTGGGCTGCCCCAGGCAACGTCACCCCTCGAATTAACAGGACCACCAGCATGAGGTAAGGAAATGTGGCCGTGAAGTACACCACCTGGTCATGGGCAAATGAGAGACAAGGAGCTTGTGAGTGAGGAAGTGGCAGGGGCAGGAGGCAGGGGCAGGAGCTCCTCAGAAAAGGTCAAGGGAGTGTTCCTCCTGCTCCCAGCTCGCCCGCAGCTGTTTAGTTCTGTTGCGGGAAGTCAGGGACCCCCCGAATGGAGGGACCGGCTGGGAGCCACAGCAGAGGAACATAAATTGTGAAGATTTCATGGACATTTATCAGTTTCCAAATAATACTTTTATAATTTCTTATGCCTGTTTTTACTTTAATCTCTTTTTTTTTTTTTTTTTTT